>NC_135645.1:19034242-19337272 GCF_053574225.1 Canis aureus
TGTGTGTGTGTGTGTGTGTGTGTGTGATGAGGGTGTGTCTATGTGTGTAAGTGGTGGATGCTTGAGAATCTCTCCTGGCTCACTGAACACTGAATATACAAAAAGTATTCCTGTTGCTGCAGGGAAAAAAGTGTGAGACACAGAACTGCTTAACCATCAACATAATGATGTACACTTCTCTTTCCTATATCCTTGCCTTTAGAAGATAATGGTACTAACCCAGTACTCATAGGATGCCTTTGTTATTTAGCTATGGTGGATATGTAATTGAGCTTCATACTCTTTCAGCTGAATGCTTTCAACGCAAGCTTTTCAGTGTGAGCACTTGGAGGTAGGGATGTGTCTTAGTCTCTTTTCAAAAGGCTACTGTAACAAAAATACCATAAACTGGGTGGCTTATACATATTGGGTGGCTTATAAAAACTGGGTGGCTTATTTCTCACAGTTCTGGAGATTGGGAAATGTAAAATCATGGCATCAGCAGATTTGGTGTCTGATGGGGACCTACTTTTTAGACTGCTGCAGTTTTTTTTGCTGTAGCCACAAAAGACTAAAGAAGTAGGGATCTCTGGGACCTCTTTCATAAAGGAACTAATCCCATTTGTGAAGGCTCCATCTTCATCACCTAAGCGCCTCTCGAAGGCCTCACCTCCTAGTTCCATCACCTTGGGGGCTAGGATTTCAGCATGAATTTGGGGAAAAGGACTATTAAACACTCAGGGTTTCATCAGTGGTTGTAAACTTCCAGGCCCTAATGGGGACTGAACTTTGTGTTCATTCTCATTCTCTTTGTGTTTTACGCTCCCCTCATTTATCTTTTCTTCAGACTGTTACTTCATTATTATGTGACACTACTTGGCACTTTGCTCATTTTGTCCTTGAACCCCATTACCTGCTTTTGCCTTAAATTTGGAGAAATGATGGAAGAGGAAGAATTTTTTGAAAGACGATATTTATGGAAATCATTGTAAGGAGAATGGGGAATATTATTACTACTACCGTGAAGTGTTTGGAAACAGAGACTTTTTGCTTGTTTAGTCATGCATTTGGCGAGTATTTATTGAGGATCTCTTTTCAATAACAGTTCTAGGTGCTGGGGATAAAGCAATGGACAAAATAGAGGAGATAAATATGGTCTTGGAGTTTGTGTTCTACTGGTAAAGACAGAGGAGAGTAATTTGGACCATGCATTCTTTGTATATTCTATCAAATCACATAGTTGGGCTTTCTGAATTCAAGTTTATTTGTCTATACTTGTTTTTCATTAATCTTTTGCATTCATTTTTCTTTTGATTCGTTATTGTTACATTGTGTGTGGAATCATGAATCTGAGAAATACTTCATTGATAATAATTAATCCATTCTCCACATTGTGGGCAAAGTGATCTGTTAAAACATGAGCCTACTTTTATCAGTGTATTGCTCAACACCTTTCAGTGGTTTCTTATTGATAGTAGAGTAAAAGTAAAGTCTTTGATATGGTTCCATGATCTACGGTCCACCTACTTCTCCTTCTGCCTCATCCTATTCTCTCTTATCCTTGGCTGTTCTTATTCTGGTTTTCTTCCAGTTCTCAAACTTTCAACACTTCAATCTACTGTGGGACCTATTAGCACCTGTTGAATATTTTCTTTCTTGCACTCCTAGTTCCCGGATCTTCCTCTATTAATGCAGTTTGTCCTTCAAAATCAGGTTTATATGAGTGCCTGGGTGGCACAGTCAGTTAAGCATCCAAATCTTGGCTTTGGCTCAGGTTGTGATGTCAGGGTTGTGAGATTAGCCCTGCATCAGACTCTGCACTCAACATGGAATCTGCTTGAGATTCTCTCTCGCTCTCCTTCTTCCCCTCCCTTTAAAATAAATAAATAAATCTTTAAAAAAAATCTTATATATTCATTCCCTATGAGTCATTCTCTGAGGTCCTACTTAGTAAAGTCTATTAAAAGCTCCCATAATATCCTGTTCTCTTTCACAACACTTTTGAAATGAATAATTGGTTGTTTATTGTTTGTTGTCTACAGGTAGACTGTAAAATCTGTGAGGGCAAGGACTATACCTGTCTGGATCATTGTTTTATTCTTAGAATTTAGCAGAAGTCATAATACATTATAGATGCTCAGAAAAGTATTTTTTGACTAATTAAAATTTTCAGCATACTTATATGGAAAGCACTCTTCTGTATCTTAAAGTAGTATATTAAAGCCTCTTTAGACTAGGGTGGACTCAGTAATGTTTTCCCTTACATGAGAAAAATAAGAGAAGTCTAACTTCAGAAAAATGATGAAATGCACATTAGGGCATGCTCTTGGATAAGAGAGGAAATGAGTTTTGAGGAGAAAAAGTTCTTTAGTATTTCTTGAGTTTTCCTATATTGACTTGCCTAAATTGAACTTACAGTATAAACCAAGGGTTCCCTGATGAAATGATCACTCAGCTTTTGTTTCTTTCATTTGGTTTTACTTTCAAAAAGCCCTCTGGACATCTATCAAAACTACAAAGTGGAAATTGGTTAGCTTCATTTAACACCATATCCTGCTGCAAAGGCCTCACACATCAAGGCACTTGCCATTTTACATTCTTCTTATTTTAATAGTTTTCCCAACTTCAAAAAAACTTAAGAGTTGTAGATAGCTAAAGGCTCCCATTGTAAATCCCTTAAGATCCAATTCTATGAAGATGTTAAAACCTCAATGTTCTAGCAGCCATAGGAATATAAACTTTCTCTGATCCTTCATCCCAGGATCGATGAAATCACACTGATGGAATCAGGAAGGCCTTTGGCAGCATCACTGGCTCTCCAGTGCTCTGATGAGTGTAGAATACCTTTGCTTTGGCTGATAGTATTATATGTGTCTCTAATCTCTAGTTGTAATTTTACAGTTTAAAGGCAATAACAGTTTTATTATTTTCACTCAAATTTCACAAGACAGGAAGCCATAAAGTAATTTTCTAATAGGAAATAATATCATAAAAAGACAAACTACGTTACTTTGATATATTTTGTTCATGAGTATGAAGGCCTATAGATGGAGTTTGCAGCTTACAAAACTAGTTGATGAAAGTATGAACTTTACAAGTGGGACTTTTTATAGATTTTGGATCAAAATATACACATTGATATATATGCCACAGATACTACACCAAGAAGCTCTTCCAGTTGTTTTATTGATGAAATCCCCCTCTTTGATGTTTGATAGATTTTCTACTGGAAACAAGCTTGTTTTATTAAATTGTCAGTCCATAAATATAGCATTAGATATTTTGACAACCAAAATATTTCCTGTAGACAACTGTAAATATTGTTCTTTTAATTTATAGTATAATATAGTTATATTTGCAGTTAGATTTGTCTTAGATTTGTGTAGGGAGTGTATTATCTGCTAGATATTTAGCACCCAGTGTAAAAAATGCTCTGTATATCCTAGCTTAATTGAGGTTTAAAGTAATTTGTGTATGATCAGCTAGGTTAGAAACCTTTTCATTTTGAATACTGACTTGGGGAGGTGGTGTCAGGAACTACTTAATGACCTAAAGGAGCTAGAAAGAGAGGTTAGTAATTATATTTACATTGTAAGATCTATCTAGCTCTTTATTTATTAAACTGACCTCTAACTCAAGTCAGAAAACTATTTAAGTCCTCTGTGATAGCCTGCAGACCATAAATCTTCCTATTGGTGTTCCTTGAGCTGAATTAGCATTCTAGTGTTGTCTATTTTTAGTTTTGTGATTATGGCATTTGGAGCTTTGTATAATTTAATTGTCAAAACATGACCATTTCTTTAATTTGTTATTGGGCAGTTCATCAGGCAATTTTGTAAAGTATTTTAATGAAAGGAGTTATAGCTCTGTAGGAACTCTCCTGAAGCCAGATTCCATGCTGGAATATAAATGTACATTTTAACCATACAATGGGAAAATACTCACACAGGTGTTCCTTGCACAATAACAGAGTCAAAACAGGTGAAAAGTAGTTTCTATTTACCTAGCGACTACCCTAGACCAAGCCCTGTGGTTGGTACTTTAGGGGCATGATCTTTAATCCTTATACCAATCCCTTAAAAACATTGCTATGATATTGCAACAGTCCCCCTTTCACATATGAGAAATTGAGGCACAGATTTCATGAGTAACTTACCTGCCATCACCCCGCTAGTAGGTAGATGAGCCTAAAATTCAAGCAGCAGGTCATTCTTTGGTAAAATAGACACCCCCCGCCCCGCTCATATCTTTTGGCTTTAAATTTTATGACATTTGTTTTTACCGTAGAGGAGATGTTTCTCTCCTCATCAAAGATGCTTTGGTTTATTGTATCATGTAACACAGATGTGAACCATTTCTTGGATATTAAGTTGAACAATTTTGCTTCTTGGAATCATACTACAAATGTTGCTATCTAATCTTCAAAAGTACTTTAACCATCATTTTTTTTAATACAAAAGAGGTAGAAGCTGCATCTTTTTAATTATAAGCTCTTTTAAGTCTTTGTTTCCAGATCAGTGAATACAAATTCCAGGCACATATGGTGTGGTAGGCATTATACCAGTCCTCCAAAGATGTCCACATCCTAATTCCTGGTCCCTGTGAGTTTAGGTTATGCAGGAAAAGGGATTTTCCCAACGTTATTAAATTAAGGACTTTCAGATGGAGAGATCATTCTTGAGTTATCTGAGTGGGTCCATTGCAACCACAAAGATCCTTAAAAGAGAAAAAGGCAGGCAGAAGGGATTGTCAGAGTCGGGGAGAGAGATTGGATGTTGCTGCTGCCTTGCTGGCTGTGAGACAGAAGAAGGGGCCATTAGCTAAGGTCTGCAGGTGACGTTTAAAAGCTGGAAGAGGCAAAGAAATTGATTTTCCTAAAAAGCCTGCAAAGGAAATGCAGCCCTGCTAACACCTTGATTTTTTTTTTTAACACCTTGATTTTTATACCAAGTAAGGCCTGCTTTGGATCTCTGTCTTTCCAAATTGTAAGATAATAAAACTGTGTTGCTTTAAGTAATTTGTTATAGCAGTAATAGGAAACTAACAGATGCTATTGATTTAACTTTAATTTTAGGTGTAAAATCAGACCTAGATTGCCTTTTCTCCTCAGTGGGAGCCCAGAAATTCTATGTGGAAGGTGCTTAAGCCAGCAGTATGACAGAAATTGGAAGCTGGCACACTTATATTGACTTGTACTCTACTACCTTCACATAGCAAATCATTATTATTATTTTTTAAAATAAAGCACTGTTTCTTCTTTCTCAGTTATTCATTCAGTTATTTATGCCTTGATTTTACTTTACTAGCTTTTCAGCATGGGTGAAAGTAAAATCGCACTTGGGTTTCCTCTTGTCTAAAGGGTGTTGTGAGGATTTTGGCAATGTAGGATCCCCCAACAGAGTCATTAGTACACGATAGGCTCTCAGAAATTGATAGTGATTCTGAAATAGTCATGTTTCCGACCTGACTCCAGGACTGCTGTGAGTGTATGGAGAAGCAGTCAATGATAAAACACGGTATAATCTCTGAAGTGCTACCCGAGGGCCCGTCTCTTGATTACACTGTCAATAATTGGATGCAAAATGTTGAAATATACATCCATGGAGAAAATGATGCCTATTTTAGTGATTAAAAGATTCCTTTTTGTTGTCCCCTCCCTGCTTAGCAGTCTTGTCACTTAGTAGGTAGGCCCTGGAAAGGGTTTCTTTGACTTTCTTGCTAATCTCACTGTGGCCTTTGTGCAGGAGTCCCAGACATTGCTTCCTTGTGATCTGAGAAGGCAGACGACATGCTTCTTTTTAGCTGTAGCCCTCCCATGAGATTCCCAATTCCCTATGGTTAAAAAAAAACTACTCCTCACTGAATATCAGTTGTGACTCATTTTTATGCAGAGCAGTAGAAAGAGCAGAGCTGTGGAGTCTAATACACTGAAGTTTGCATCAGAGTTTTCTCACTAATTAGTTGAATAGCCTTGGGTAAATTGTCTTAACTTCTTTGAACCTTAGTATTCTAATCATAAAAAGTGAGTAATAATGCCTACCTCACAGTATCTCAGATACTTGAGATAATGTATGTAATGGGTTTAGGACAGGGCCTTGAATTTAGTAGGCATCCAAAAATGGTCAATAATTTGCAGATGTGTTGGGGAGAATTTGCAGCACTAAACTGGTGATTGTTTTCAACATTTAGACTTCTCTAGATCCTGGTTCCACGCAAATCTGAAGGGTGAAAGTTAGAAACTAGAAATAATCTAGAAAATGTAATCTTTCAATCTTCATAACACTTTTATTTTTTTAATGGCCTGATGGAGATAGAGAGGCAAGAGTTTATAGGACTGGTCTGCTTTGCCTGAAAGACTAAGACTTGCTTGTCAAGCACATCTGCATTGTTAATGACTGTTTCAATTTGCCTTGTTCACTTAATGGGTTTCTCTAATGTGAGATTAACTTCAATTAAAGCCTTTTGTGTCTATGCACATTCTTAGCTTTTCCCTCTAATTGGTCTCTATGCATTTCTTTTGCATTAGCACCAATTTACTTGTGACTGGGATTGTAGTTAGAACTAAGCTGAACTTCTGAATTTTAGCTAGGAATCTTTTTTCCTGGATAGTTTATAAATGTAATCTGTTATTAAGCTAGTGAAAATAAAACCCTGTAAAAATTCATATTATAGTTATAACTAACCTGTTTCCTTTCATGGAGCTGAAAGGATTAGAGAAACTCAACATCTGAAAGTATTGATTGTATAAGATTCTTCATTCTCTTTCATAGAAAATGAGGGTTTCCTGAGTAAGAGCAAATGTACTGCAGAGTCACACAAGCCTCTGATATGGATTATCGTTAGAGTTGTAAAGTATTGACTACATCGACTTAAAGTCTTATGGACAATGAATACTTATAATCTGTGTCTGAATGAGAGAGAGGGAGAAAGAGAAAGTGGGTCATTGAAATTGCTGAAACTGCCAATTAGTGACACCAGTTATTATTTCCTATAAAGAAAGGCAGGTAAGAGCTGCAGGGCCCTGATGATGGAAGTCACAAGGTTTTAGAGCGGCTCCAAACAAAGTGATTACTTATGTGTTACTGCTGTTTTATTCCAGAAATACAGTAGGTGCTCAGGGACCACGAGGAGGGGAAACTAAAATATGCAACCATATTACCTCGAAGGTAGGAACAGAATGCTCTCAAGTATGGAAGAAGAAAAGATGGTGTCTTTGAAGAGATGGACATACCAAAGCTTGCAGGTCTATCTTTATCTTCTGAAATATGTAATTGACCCTCCGGGTATGCAGGCAATTATGGTAATATGTGTTTCTGTATGTATAACATTGGAATGAGGAAGGGTAACATAGAAGGCATTTTTAATTTGTTGGCATGATAAGTCCCTATAACCATGTCTGTTTTAGCTCATTTATGTTTTTAAAAATTTTCAGTGAGGGGTAATTCCCTTTGCTTTGTAATAGTTGTATACTTACACATTATGATAATATAATATATATAGTACATACAATGTATTTATAGCTAGGAAATGTGAAATGTAAAAAAGTTGGAAAAACTTGATGATCTATAATATTTCTTGAGGTCCGATTTAAATAAAATAAGATAGAGAGGAAAGGGAACAAGATGAGATTTTTTTATATATATAAATATATATATATATATATATTTATACACACACACACATATATTTATTGAAGTTCGATTTGCCAACATATAGTATAACACCTAGTGCTCATCTGGTCAAGTGCCCCCCTCAGTGCTCATCACCCAGTCACCCCCGCCCACCTCCCATTCCACGAACCCGTTGTTCGTCTCCCAGAGTTAGGTGTCTCTCACGGTTGGTCTCTCTCACTGGTATTTCCCACTCATTTTCTCTCCTTTCCCTATAATCCCTTTCACTATTTCTTATATCCCCCATATGAGTGAAACCATATGACGATTGTCCTTCTCTGATGGACTTACTTCACTCAGCATAATACCCTCCAGTTCCATCCACGTCAAAGCAAATGGTGGGTATTCGTAGTTTCTAATGGCTGAGGAATATTCCACTGTATACATAGACCATGTCTTCTTTATCCATTCATCTTTCAATGAACACCGAGGCTCCTTCCACAGTTTGGCTATTGCGGACATTGCTGCTAGAAACATCGGGGTGCAGGTGTCTTGGTCTTTCACTGCATCTGTACCTTTGGGGTAAATCCCCAGCAGTGCAATTGCTGGGTTATAGGGCAGGTCTATTTTTAATTCTTTGAGGAACCTCCACACAGTTTTCCAGAGTGGCTGCACCAGTTCACATTCCCACCAACAGTGTAACAGGGTTCCCTTTTCTCCGCATCCTCTCCAACATTTGTGGTTTCCTGACTTGTTAATTTTCCCCATTCTCCCTGGTGTGAGGTGGTATCTCATCGTGGTTTTGATTTGTATTTCCCTGATGGCCAGGGATGCGGAGCATTTTCTCATGTGCTTGTTGGCCATGTGTATGTCTTCTTTGGTGAAATTTCTGTTCATGTCTTCTGCGCATTTCATGATTGGATTGTTTGTTTCTTTCCTGTTGAGTTTAATAAGTTCTTTATAGATCTTGGATACTAGCCCTTTATCTGACAGGTCATTTGCAAATATCTTCTCCCAATTCTGTAGGTTGTCTCTTAGTTTTGTTGACTGTTTCTTTTGCTGTGCAAAAGCTTCTTATCCTGGTTAATTCCCAATAGTTCAGTTCTGCTTTTGTTTCCTTGCCTTCATAGATGTATCTTGCAAGAAGTTGCTGTGGCCAAGTTCAAAAAGGTTATTGCCTGTGTTCTCCTCTAGGATTTTGATGGATTCTTGTCTCACATTTAGATCTTTCATCCATTTTAAATTTATCTTTGTGTATGGTGTAAGAGAATGGTCCAGTTTCATTCTTCTGCATGTGGATGTCCAATTTTCCCAGCACCATTTATTGAAGACACTGTCCTTTTTCCAGTGGATAGTCTTTTCTGCTATGTCATATATTAGTTGACCATAGAGGTGAGGGCCCATTTCTGGGTTTTCTATTCTGTGCTTTGATCTATGTGTCTGTTTTTGTGTCAGTACCACACTGTCTTGATGATCACAGCTTTGTAGTACAGCTTGATATCTGGCATTGTGATGTCCCTAGCTTTGGTTTTCTTTTCAATATTCCCCTGGCTACTCGGGGTCTTTGCTGATTCCACACAAATCTTAAGATGATTTGTTCCAACTCTCTGAAGAAAGTCTATGGTATTTTGATAGGGATTGCATTGAATGTGTAAATCGCCCTGAGTAGCATAGACATTTTCACAATATTAATTTTTTCAATCCATGAGCATGGAATAGTTTTCCATCTCTTTGTGTCTTCCTCAATATCTTTCAGAAATGTTCTGTAGTTTTTAGGGTATAGATCCTTTACCTCTTTGGTTAGGTTTATTCCTAGGTATCTTATGCTTTTGGGTGCAATTGTAAATGGGATTGACTCCTTAATTTCTCTTTCTTCAGTCTCATTGTTAGTGTATAGAAATGCCACTGATTTCTGGGCATTGATTTTTGAACCTGCCACATTGTCGAATTGCTGTATGAGTTCTAGCAATCTTGGGGTGGAGTCTTTTGGGTTTTCTATGTACAGTATCTTGTCATGTGTAAAGAGGGAGAGCTTGACTTCTTCTTTGCTAATTTGAATGCCTTTTATTTCTTTTTGTTGTCTGATTGCTGAGGCTAGGATTTTTAGTACTATGTTGAATAGCAGTGGTGAGAGTGGACATCCCTGTCTTGTTCCTGATCTTAGGGGAAAGGCTCCCAGTGTTTCCCCATTGAGAATGATATTTGCTGTGGGCCTTTCATAGATGGCTTTTAAGATGCTGAGGAATGTTCCCTCTAGCCCTACACTCTGAAGAGTTTTGATCAGAAATGGATGCTGTATCTTGTCAAATGCTTTCTCTGTATCTATTGAGAGGATCACATGGTTCTTGTTTTTTCTCTTATTGATGTGATCTATCACACTGATTGTTTTATGAGTGTTGAGCCACCCTTGCATCCCTGGGATAAATCCCACTTGGTCATGGTGAATAATCTTCTAAACGTACTATTGGATCCTATTGGCTAATATCTTGTTGAGAATCTTTGCATCTGTGTTCATCAGGGATATTGGTCTAGAATTCTCATTTTTGGTGGGGTCTTTGTGTGGTTTCAGAATCAAGGTGATGCTTGCCTAATAAAATGAGTTTGGAAGTATTCCATACCTTTCTATCCTTTGGAACAGTTTTAGTAGAATGGGATTATTTCTTCTTTAAATGTTTGATAGAATTTCCCTGAGAAGCCATCTGGCCCTGGACTTTTGTGTCTTGGGAAGTTTTATGACTGTTTCAATTTCCTCCCTCATTATTGGCCTGTTCAGATTTTCTATTTCTTCCTGTTCCACTTTTGGTAATTTGTGGTTTTCCAGAAATGCATCTGTTTCTTCTAGATTGCCTAATTTGTTGGCATATAGCTGCTCATAATACGTTTTTAAAATCATTTGTGTTTCCTTAGAATTGATTGTGATCTCTCCTCTTTCATTTCATGATTTTATTAATTTGAATCTTTTTTCTTTTTAATAAGGCTGGCTAAAGGTTTATCTATCTTATTAATTATTTCGAAGAGTCAACTCCTGGTTTTGTTGATCTGTTCTACAGTTCTTCTGGTCTATTTCATTGAGTTCTGCTTGAATCTTTATTAACTCTCTTCTTCTGCTGGGTGTAGGTTTTATTTGCTGTACTTTCTCCAGTTCCTTTAGGTGTGAGGTTAGCTTGTGTATTTGAGTTTTTCACATTTTTTCTAGGGAGGCTTGTATTGGGATGTATTTCCCTCTTATGACCACTTTTGCTGTATCCCAAAGATTTTGATTAGTTGTATACTCATTGCCATTACTTTCCATGAATCTTTTTAGTTCTTCTCTTATTTCCTGGTTGACTCTTTCATCTTTTAGCACGATGATCTTTAACCTCCACGTGTTTGAGTTTCTTTCAAACTTCTTCTTGTGATTGAATTCTAGTTTCAAAGCAATGTGGTCTGAAAATATGCAGGGGACAATCCCAATCTTTTGGTATCAGTTGAGACCTGATTTGTGACCCAGTATGTGATCTATTCTGAAGACAGTTCCATGTACACTGGAGAAGAATGTGTATTCAGTTCCATTTGGATACAAAGTTCTATATATATCTGTGAAATCCTTCTGGTCTAGTGTATCATTTAAGGCCCTTGTTTCTTTGGTGATGTTGTGCTTAGAATATCTGTCATTTGCAGAAAGTGACATTTTGAAGTCTCCTATTATTAGTGTCTAAATATGGTTTTACTTTGGTTATTAATTGATATACTTGGCAGCTCCTGCATTAGGGGCATAAATATTCATGATTGTTAGGTCTTCCTGTTAGATAGACCCTGTAAATATGATACAGTGTCCCTCTTCATCTCTTACTATAGTCTTTGTGATAAATTTTAATTTATCTGATATGAGGATTGCTACCCCAGCTTTCTTTTGTTGACCGTTTGAATGGTAAATGGTTCTCCACTCTTTCATATTCAGGCTGAAGTGTCCTTAGGTCTAAAATGGGTCTCTTGTAGACAGAAAATATGTGGGGCTTGCTTTTTTCCAGTTTGAAACCCTGCACCTTTTGATGGGATCATTAAGCCCATTCACATTCAGAGTAACTATTGAAAGATATGAATTTAATGTCATTGTAATACCTATTCAGTCCCTGTTTTATGGATTATGTCTTTGGGCATCCTCTTTGTTTTACAGGTCCCCCTTAATATTTCTTGCAGAGCTGGTGTGGTGGTCACATATTCTCTCAGTTTCTATTTTAGAAGCTCTTTATCTCTCCTATTCAGAATGCCAGCCTTGCTGGGTAAAGTATTCTTGGCTGCATGTTCTTCTCATTCAGGACCCTGAATATATCCTTCCAGCCCTTTCTGGCCTGCCAGGTCCCTGTGGAGAGGTCTGCTGTTAATCTGATATTTCTCCCCATATATGTTAGGAATCTCTTGTCTCTTGCTGCATTAAGGATTTTCTCTTTATCTTTGGAATTTGAAAGTTTCACTATTGAATGTCAAGGTGTTGAATGGTTTGGGGGGGACCTTTCTGTCTCTTGGATCTGAATGCCTCTTTCCCTCCCCAAGTTAGGGAAGTTTTCATCTATGATTTGTTCAAATATACTTAGTGGCCCTCTGTCCCTCTCGGCATTTTCTGGAACCCCAATTATACATAGATTATTCCTTCTCAGACTGTCATTTATTTCCCTAAGCCTTTCCTCATGGTCTCATTGTTTTTCTCTTTTTTCCTCAGCTTCCTTCCTACATCAACTTGTCTTCTATCTCATTCACTTTCTTCCACCTCATTAACCCTAGCAGTTAGGACACCCAGTTTGGATTGCATGTCATTTATTTTAAATTTCAGCCTGATTAGATCTCAATTTTGCAGGAATGAAGTCTCTAGAGTCCTTTATGCTTTTTTCCAGAGCCACCAGTAGCTTTGTAATTGTGTTTCTGAATTGGCTTTCTGACATTGAATTGAAATCCATATTCTGTAACTCTGTGGCAGAGAGTATTGTTTTTGATTCTTTCTTTTGTGGTGAATTCTTCCTTCTAGTCATTTTGTTCAGTGCGGAGTGGCTGTATCAGTAGGCTGAGTCAAAAATATCAACCACAACCTATGTAAATTCCACCCTAAATGATTCTAACGATGTCAGAGACCAGAAAATGAAAAAGAAGATCAGAACAAAATAAAAGGACCACTAAAGTGAAAAATTTTAAAACAAAGTATTAAAAAATAAAAGGCCAAAAGTCCTTACAAAGAAGAATAAAGAAAAAGAAAAGAAGAAGAAAAAAAAAGTACAGAGGAAAAAATGAAAAAAGAAAAAAAAAAAGGACGGAACTGAGAGATGATGATAGTGAGGAAATGGTAGTGGAGAGAGAATGTAGTCTACCTGAGGGGTTCTAGAGGGTGATCCTTTGGTTCTGAGTATATTAAGTTTTGTATGTTAGAAGATGCTTAGTCCAAAATTTATATAAACCGGCAATACTTGCAGAAAGCCCCAACATTGACACCAAAACAGAAATGAGATAAAAGGGGGGGGGGCAGAATGGGAATGAAGAGAGAATATAATCTCACAGAATGAACCAGCATGGTGTTCCACTTGGTTCTGGGTGCATGCTGGTCATGTTTTGGAAGGTATTAACTTCTGCCTTTGTAGAACAAAATGAGGCAGAGAAAACAAAAACAAAAACAAAACCCATATCTCATAAATCACCAAGATTAAATTGAATATGTTGAAGAGAATAAAGAAGTGAAAAATATATCTAGGACCTGTAATTACAGAAATATGAAAGTCAAAAAGGAAGAAACTTAAAAATGAAGATTGGGTAAATATTGTAATTAAGGTGGGAAAAAGGAAAAAATATTGGAAATTTTTAATCTGATATAAAAACAAGTTGTACTGGAAAAAGGGAAAAAAAATTAAAAAATGGGTGGGGAGATCCTGTAGCCCTATATACTATATTCCTTCTGACTTCCCCTGGAGCTTTCCAGCATTGCTCCATCAAGAACTTGCTCTTAGAAGGGCTGGAGCAATTCCTCAATTTCTGTTTACATTTTGGTATGGGGCCTTCAAGGGATTGAGCTCTCTTCCCATTCTAATAGGGACTTCCTGCCCTTGGCCTGGGCTCAGTTTTGATTCTATTGTGGGGCTTTCTAGGTCATTAAGCTGTAAACTTTTGTTTTTTTCCTGTAACTGAAGTAATGTAAAATTCAGCTCTTCTTCACAGGTGCCTGGGATGGCTGGGTGTGTGATAACACTGAATTTAAATTGGAATGGCCTTAATTTTCTAGGCCTCCATGTGTCCTGTCCCATCCTATCTAGCTCCTTCCCCCTTCCCCAGAGCTCCTAAGAGAGCCATTGCAAATGACCTCAGCGTGGCATCCTGTGTTGGGGGACAGGCCCAGGGATTTGGGATCAGGAAGACCTGGAGCGCGAGCGTTCTAGCTGTGCAGCGGGGTTCGATGCTGCAGATTCTTATTCCCTAAGGCTATCTTGACAACTGTCTTTGTACATAGAAAACCTCTCCTTTGTCTTTTAAAGATGAGGAGCGAGTTAAAGCATTTTTTCTCTGCCCATCTCATTGCTGAGATTCCAATCTGAGACGTATTTCCTGTTAATAAGGAAAATTTACTACTATCCGTAGTACTATGATTAAAATATTCTGACACAAGTAATTCAGAGGGATGAGGGTTTCTCATCTCTTTCTTCACAGTTCAGTCACTCATCAGGAAATGCATCTTTATGGATTTGGAAAGAACAGAGAGACATTATTACCAATAGTCCTATTATAATGTGAAGGATTCTTCCCTGAGATTCTTCCCCTATTTCAACTGACACTGAAACACTGTGAACTCTTTGGAAGACAAATGTCAAGGAAATAAATGTTATGCATTGCTAATTTTAAATGCACTTGCAATATGGTGTCTATTATACTAGAATTATTTTTATCTGATTTTTGTTATTTATTATCCGTTCCTGCTTTTCAGGTTGAGGAGGCATTATGCGTGTTCATAAGTGTTGTTATTTCCTTCTGATCTAAAATTCTTACTTTGTTTCCATCAAAGGAACTCTTTAAGAATAAGGCAAAAGTTAATTCAACTATTCTTAAAATGTCTTCACACTTGGAACCTGATTCATTTAAGTCAATTTTCAAAATAAATCTTATTTATTAGGAATAAAACAAAGATTTATAGGGAAATTGAGAAGATAGTACAGTGCATTCACATGCACTTGCACTCAATTTCTCTAATTATTGATATTTTATATTAGTACGGTACAAAGATTAGCTAATGAATCAATATTAAAATAGTCGCATTAACCAAAGACCATATTATGTTCAGATTTCCTTAGTTTTTGCTAAGTTACCAACCCTCATATCACATTCCGTTTGTCCTCCTGTTTTCTTAGGCTCCTCTGGATTGTGACAGTCTTTCAGCCTTTCCTTGTTGTTGTTGAACTGGAACACTTTGAGAAGTAGAGTATTTTGAAAAATTTCCTTCAGTTGGACATGTCTGTCATTTATCTCATGATTGAACTG
Source organism: Canis aureus (assembly GCF_053574225.1). Classification (NCBI taxonomy): domain Eukaryota; kingdom Metazoa; phylum Chordata; class Mammalia; order Carnivora; family Canidae; genus Canis; species Canis aureus. Next base: position 19,049,320 of record NC_135645.1, read on the forward strand.
TTTTTGTGGATTATATACAGAGATATAATGCCATTTTCATTATATCATATAAAGGATAGATATTATCAACATGATTTATCAGTCTTGGTATCAATCTGATCATCTTGCTGAGGTAATGTTTGTCAGCTTTCTCCGTAGTAAACTGATTCATTATTGTTATTATTTTATTATTATTAGTATATTATCATTATTATTTTAGGTTTTTCTAAATATATTTTGTAGAGGAAAGTTACTTTGTGTATTGCACACTTAAGAGTGGGAAGCTATGCTCATGAACTTGTGGGTGGAATGTCTGCACAAATTGTTTGAAATTCTTCTACATGGGAGATTTCTCTTCCTTCTGGGTTTGTTTCTTTTTCAAAGATGTTATTTATTTATAGGAGAGAGAGAGGAGAAAAACATGAGCGATAGGGGCAGAGGGAGAGGGAGAAGCAGGTTCCCTGCTGAACAGGGAGCCTGCCTTGGGACCTGGATCATGATCTGTGCCTAAGTCAGAAGCGTAACTGAGCCACCCAGGTGCCACTCTTTCTTTCTTTCTTTTTTTTTAAATAATAAATTTATTTTTTATTGGTGTTCAGTTTGCCAAATCAGAATAACACCCACTGCTCATCCCGTCTAGTGCCCCCCTCAGTTCCCGTCACCCATTTACCCTCAACCCTGCCCTCATCCCCTTCAGTCACCCCTAACCCCTAACCCTAACCCGAACCCGAACCCCTAACCCTAACCCTTAACCCTAACCCTTAACCATACCCCTAACCCTAACCCTAACCCTAAACCAAATCCTAACCCTAACTCCTAACCCTAACACTAACCCTAACCCGTACCCTAACCCTAAACCATAACCTAACCTGTACCCTAACCTGTACCCTAACCTGAACCCAAACCCTAATCCTATCCCGTTCCCTAACCCGAACCCTAACATTAACCCGTACACTAACCCGTAACCATACCCGTACCCTAACCCATAAACAAACCCATACCCTACCCCTAATCCTAACCTGAACCCGTAACCTAAGCCTAACCCCAACCCTAACCCTAACGTGTTCCCTAACCCTAACCCTAAACGTATCCCATACCCTAACCCAAATCCTAACCCTAACCCATAACCTCACCCTAACCCTAACCCTAACTGAAACCTAACCCTAACACTAACCCTAACCGTAACCTACCCTAACCCTAACCCTAACCCGTAACCGAAACCTAACCCTAACACTAACCCTAAACAGTACCCTAAACCTAACCCTAACCTGTAGCCTAACCCAAACCCTAACACTAACCCTAAACCTAACCCTATCCTGTACCCTAACACTAACCCTAAACCTAGGCCTAACCCGTACCCTAAACCTAACCCAAACCCTAACCGTTACCAGTACCCTAACCCATACCTAAACCCATACCGTAATCCATACCATATCTCTAAACCATACCCTCACCCTAACCCTAACCCGTACCCTAACCCTAATCTGTACCCTAAACCTAAGCCTAAACCGAACCCTAATCATAACCCTAACACTAACCCTAACCCGTAGCCTAACACTAACCCGAACCCTAAACATAACCCGAACTCTAACTCTAACCCTAACCCGTACTCTAACCCTAACCGTAACTCTAACCTGTAACCTACCCCTGACACTAACCCTAACGCTAAACAGTACCCTAAAGCTAACCCTATCCCATACCCTAACCCTAAACCTAACCCTAAACCTAACCCAAAACCTAACCTTAACCCGTACCCTAATCCTAACCCGTACCCTAACGCTTACCCTAACCCCCACCTGTACCATAACCCAAACTCTAACCCGTACCCTAACCCGAACCTTACCCCAACCCTAAACCTAACGAAACCCAATCCCTAATCCTAACCCTAACCCTAACCTAATCCTAACCTTAACCCTTACCCTATCCCTAACCCTAACCCGTAACCTAACCCTAACCCTAACCTAATCCTAACCTTAACCCTTACCCTATCCCTAACCCTAACCCGTAACCTAACCCTAACCCTAACCCTGAACAGTACCGTATCTTTAACCCTAACCCGTACCCTAACCCTAATCCTAACCGTAAACCTAAACCGAACCCTAAGCCATATCCTAACACTAACCCTAACCCTAACCCGTACCCTAACCCTAACACTAACCCGTACCCTAATCCATAACCTAACCCATACCCTAACCCGTAACCTAACCCTAACCCTAACCCTAAACCGTAGCCTACCCCTAACCCTGAACCTACCCCTAACCCTAACCTGAACACTAACACTAACCCTAACCCTAAGCTTAAACAGGACCCTAACCCTAACCCTAGCCCATAACCTAACCCAAACTTTACAGCATTGGACGTCATTTCGTTCCATGAATAAAGCTCTATTGCACCTGGAGACGCAACCGTTGAAGCCCGCAGCGTGCCCCGTGCGTCCCATGAGCTTCTGACAAACCTGTCTAGTGAGGATGTTCGCAGCTCCATGTGCGGGCAGCGTGGGACTGGGAAGGACCGCGTGTCACCTCACCTCGCAGAAGGACGTTCCCCAGAGAGACAGCTTTCAGCGAGGTACTCAGGGTTGGAAGTTAGTATGTAGCTCCGTTCTGAGGGAGGAATTGCTCAGAAGTCGCTGGATTGAGCCAAGAGACACCTGCCGCTCACAAAGCTTGCGTCCTGGATCGAACGAAATCCTTTGGAAGCGGAGCGTCCAGGCGGTCAGCATGTGGGAGGAACAAGCCACCAGCTCCATCCAAAGGAGTGTGCGTGCCCTGGAGGCCGCCGTCTGCCAGGCGCGAGATTGACGAGGCAGACACTTGGTTCTCACTCGCTACTGTCCCGCATACAACGGATGCGGTGGAAGCAGACCGTGCAGGCCGTCCGGGGGGCCGAGGTCAAGGCCGTGAGCTCAACTCTCGGAAGTGTGTGTGCTTTGCAGGCCGAGGTCTGAAGACACGTATTCAGCGGAGCTAGAACCGAGCCACACTCGAATTGAACAAACCTGTCCTTCCAGCTGGTCTCCGGGGAAGGGGCCTGCTGTGCTGTCTCTCGGGTGTGTGCACCTGGGGAGATGCCCCCCCACCGTCGGGTGCATGGCGCAGTGGGAGCTGTCGACCCCGTGAGGCCCCTGCTCCCTGGGGCCCCGCCCCTCCCAGGCACACGGTGACACCAGGAGGAACAATCCCACAGGCGGTGTCCAGGTCTCCTGCCCCGGAGTCAGCTCCCGCAGTAACTCCCTCAGTCTCGCAGTCCGCACAGGCCTGGATGCTCCCGGGTCAGCGGGGGCGCTGATCTGCACAGCTCGGGGGCACCCGGCGGCAGGAGCATCCTCGCTGTCCCGTGCCCTGCTCGCCTCCACCTGTCCCGGGGGAGCCTAGGATCCCGGCTGTGTCCCCGGCACCCTGGATCTGGGGCCTGCGCTGCTGGAACCACGATCCCCGGGCCTGGCTCCCGAAGGCAGCAGGCGCAGCCCCCTCGGCCCGGAGCCGCCGCCTGACCCCGGGGTCTCCCAGATGCCCCAGGACTGCAGGCTCCAGCCGGTTACTGAGATCCGCTCGGGCTCGGGGAGCTTCCCCCGGGCGCCCCTCCTCTTCTAGTGACTCTGGGAGTCTGGAAGCTTCGCTGCCCCTCCTGCGCTTCTGCCAGGGATCCCTCCTGAGCACGTTTCCATCCGGGAAGATCCGGCGCGGATTTTTCAAGTTCCCGCTTCTCCGGGGCTCGGCTTTCGAGTCCCGAGGCTCTGGCCTCGGCTTTTGCCCAGCTCCTCGCGGGGCCCCTCCCCCTCTGGATTCTCTTTTTATTTATTTGTTTTTTTCTGCCTTCCTACATCGTTAGAAGCGAAAACCTTTCTCTGTAGTGTTCCGGCTGTTCTCTTTGTCAAATCTCCGGTCAAATTTGTAGGTGTTCAGGATGGTTTCAAAGTTATCCAGGTGAGTTGGTGGGGCCAGGTGAGGCGAGGGCCCTACTCCTCTGCCATCTGGCCCCGCCTCCCCTTCCTCCACCTGGCCCCGCCTCCCCTTCCTCCACCTGGTCCCACCCCCTTCCTCCACCTGGCCCCGCCTCCCCCTCCTCCACCTGGCCCCGCCTCCCCTGTCTCCACCTGGCCCCGCCTCCCCTTCCTCCACCTGGCCCCGCCTCCCGAGATTTTTCAAGTGGGAGGAACTTCATTCAATTTCTTCGTTTTACAGTTGGGGAAGTTGTTATCCTGTTGTGGTGAAGTGATTTCTCACAGAGGAAGAAGGGTGAGTGGCATAGTCCTCATTAGACGCAGGTTTATGAATCTGTAGTGCTTTCCCTGTACTCATTGGAATTCCTTGAGTATAATCATATAGAAATCTCTAAGAAATGCTGGAAAACATAAATTGATTTAGAAGTTGGTTTTTGAATAGCTACTATATTTGAGACGCTATATTCTCAGTGAATATAATAGAGATCTCTTGCCTTCTTGGAGCTTAGATCCTGGTGGGAGAAGATAGACAATAAACACCTAAGCACAGCAGTACTTAAAAATGTATGTCAGATTGGGATGACAGGGGCTATGGAGGATAAGGAGGTGACGGTAGTGATAGTTGAGCAAAATCTAAGCAAAGTAAAGAGGAGTCTTTCAGACCTTTAGGGAAGAATGTTTCAGAAAGAGCAACAAATGTCCCTAAAGAAAGAAGTACTTGATGATTTCTTTAAAAATGATTTATTTATTTTAGAGAGAGAGCATGAGAGCAGGGGAAAGGGCAGTGGGAGAGGGAGAGAGAATGCCAGACTGTGTGCTGAGCACAGAGTTCTCACAGGGCCCAATATCACGACCCTGAGATCATGGCCTGAGCTGACTATGCCACCCAGACGCCCCTACTTAAAGAGTTTGAAAAGGTTCAAGAAGGCCAGTGTGGCTGGAGCAAGTACAACTCAGAGAATGGAGAGAGATTAGGTGAGAGCTAACACAGGGCTAGATTATAGGGGGCTTTTGAGGTGATTTTGAGCATTTTTGATTTTGAGTCATGTGATTGTTAGTTTTATACATCAAATTGGCTATGCTATAACCCAGGTGATTTAATCAAACACTAATTTACATGTTGTGAAACTATTTTGTAGATGTAGTTAGTAATTACAATCAGTTGAATTTAAAGAAAGTTCCCTTGATAATGCGGTAGACCCAATCCAATTAGATGAAAGGCTTTAAGAGCCAACCCTGAAGTTTCCTGGAGGAGAAGACATTCAGCCATATGACCACAACATCAACTCCTACCTACGTTTTCAGCCTGCTGGGCTGCCCTCTATTTTTCAGACTTGTGAGCTCCCACAATCACATGAGCCAATTCCTTAATATAAATCTCTTTATTCTGGTTCAATTTTCTGTTCAGTTGGTTCTATTTTACTGGTTCAGTTTATTTTCAGAACCCTGACTGATATGGCAAGATGGGAAACTATTCCAGGGTTTCGACCAGAGAAGTAATGTGATCTTGTTTAGGTTGAGAATAAGGTGTAGAGGCTTAAGAATGAATATAGGGCATCTAATGAGAAGTCAGTTGCAGTAACTCAGAAGATGATAGCTTTGCACTAGGGTAGTAGAAACGGAGGTGGCTAAAAAGATTCTGAATATATTTTGAAGGTAGAGTCAACAGAATTTGCCAATGGATTAACCGGAAGTGTGAAAGGAAGAAGAATCAAAGCTTTTCCAAGTTCTTTGGCTGCAAGTAGAAGGAGGTTGCCATGGACTAAATTGAGGAAAATTTAAGGAAGGTCATTTTTCATGAAAGGGGAAAGATGCAGCTTCAGTTTTTACGTGATGAATTTGGGATTCCCATTAGACATCCAAGTGTAGATGGGGAGTAAGGAGTTTGTACATAACTGTCTGGAGTTTTCTGAGGGAAATCAGGATGGGATATATAATGTGTATGGGAGTTTCAGAATATGGATTGTATTTATAGCCTCAAGAATAAAGAAGATATCCAAAGAAGTGTGTGTAGACAGAAAAGGAAATGATATCCAGGGACTTGAGCCCAAGATACTTGCTTAGAAATATGGAGACTGGGGAAGAAATGAGGCAGCTGATGTGATGGGAGGAAAGGGGTGACCTAGAAGACAAGTGAAGACGGTATCTGAGAAAATGTCAATTATGGCAAATTATGTTTATGGGCTACGTTAAGGACTAAAATTTATTTACTTGATTTAATAATGCTAACCTTCACTAGAGCCATTTTGGAGAGAGAGAAAGAGAGAGAGAGAGAGAGAGAAGGAAAAAAGTGGACCTATATGCTTTTAGGAGTTTTCCTTTTGAAAAGAGTACTTACTAGATCTGCGTGTGAGATCAAGGCTACACACACACTCTCTCTCTTTTAAAGATGGAAGATAAAACTGCATTTCTGTGCCCCTGTGAATGATTTAGTGGACAAGGATGTTACCCACAGGAAAAGGAGAGAGTCATGCCCAAAGAAACAAGATGAGAAGGCAGCTAGTGTGCCAGTGGAAGGTCTGGTTCATAAGGGAGTTAACACTATCCATCGCAATGGGAGAGAAGGCAGTGGGCGTGCAAGGGCTCACGTGCAGGCAGGCCGGTAGATACGGAAATGGGATCATGTGGAAAACCTCTTCTGATGTCCTTGCTCTTCTGATAGGAAATGACAGGAAATAAGACCATCAGCTGAGAGTGAGCACACCTGAGGAGATGTTAAGATTTGAAGGAAAGAAAGCTGATGTGGTCATCTGGGGATGGAGAGTAAAAGGGTTAAGAAAATATGGGCAGCATAGGGTTCTGGCCAGGGGCATATGGAGTTCTGGGCTTCTCTCTTTACCACTGATAATAAAGGTGGGAAAACGTCATTAGATTTTCTCTTAAATTGGCATTTTTTTTCCCATACCGATTAGTGTAGTAGAAATGGAAGCCAGAAAAAGAATGAATTCTGGAAAATGAGTTTAAAGGTCAATTCTTCTGAGATTTGTCACAGTCCATCGTTCACAGTATGTCACAATATGTCACAGTCTCCTCTTACCTGTGGTTTTGCTTTCTGTGGTTTGAGTTTCCTGAGGTCAGCCACAGTCCAGAAGCAGATGATCTTCTTTCTGACTTATTGTCAGAAGGTCAGTAGTAGTTTAATGGTGCATCATGGTGCTGATGTCGCACATCACTTCATCTCATGGAGGAGGCATTTGATCAACTCACACCATCGCGAGAAGAAGGGTAAATATAGTATAATGAGATACTTTGAGAGAGATAGACTGCATTCACATAACTTTTGTAACCGTGTATTGTTATAATTTATAATTTCTTCTGGATTATTTTGTTATTGTTGTTAATCTCTTGCTGTGCTTATTTTGTAAATTAAACCTTATCATAGGTACATATGTATAGGACAAAAGTGTATATAGGGTTCTGTATTGTCCATGATTTCAGGTATCTCCTGGGAGTTGGAACATATCGCCTATAGTTAAGGTAGAATGATTGTGCCTCCAGAAATTCTATTAGTTACCCACTATGATACAACTAAACCTCAATATGGCAATTAAGATATGTTCCAATTCCCAGGCCAGAAGTTGAGTGGAGAGATGTTGGTGACAGAAATCCAATATTACCAAAGGTATCAGAAGACAGTAGGTCTCATCCAGGCTATGGTTGTGACAATGCCCATATGATATAATTAAGTCTAAAACTATATTTCGGAGAACAGTTTGTATTGGGAATTCTTACATTCATATACATAAGAATGTAGAAGTTTCGGGTAAAATATGTATCCTTAATTATCATATCATCACCAGTATGATGTTGATATTCTCAAATATGAGACTCATCAAAGAACATGATTTGGCAGCTGCTTTTGAAGATGACTCTTCTTTTAGTGTGTTGCCAAACTTCCTTTCCTCTAAGACACTCAGTACTCTTAAAAAAAAAAAAAGGCCAACTTCTAATTCTTTTTGATACTTGTGAAATAATAATGGAAGCTTTGAACAGTTTTGCTTAGAATTCACACCTATTTAATTCCAAATAGAGGCACTGAGACAACTAAGAAAAATGGACTTAAAACAAAGATATATGCATGCAGACAGAGCAATCTAAGAAAACAGTTTTCTCTTTCAAATTGCATTTTAATAATGCCAGAAAACCAAGCTCCCTCAAAAATTATCATGAGTGTTTATTAAAATGAATTTTTCTCAGAGCTGGACATGTGCCCTTGAGGTTAAAATATTTTTCTTGGCCAAAACCTTGAGGATGTTCTAACTTCAATTAAGCATAGCTGCCTAATAATTTTACTGCTTTGATAAAAAAACACAGTCATCTTAGGCACAAGTACAATTATTATAACTTCTGTTGTCAAATGGTGGGTTGATTCTTAGCTAAAATTTGAGGCTTGGATGTGGTCATTTTGGAGTCCTTTCTTTAGTGCGCTGTTCTGGAGACAACCTGATAGTAACACTTTGATGAGTAGAGCTGATGTAGTGTTTTTATTAAGAGAGAGTGATCTTTCATGTGCAGGACTGTGACGGTGCACCATTTAGATCTTCCTCATGGAGAGAAGTTCCTCTCCGCCTGCAAGAAGTACAGTTAGCTGACAGCTTCTAGTTTGGGCACTTTCAGGATCCACCTCAGCTTTCAAGCTAAGGCAATACACTTCCTAGGCAGCCATACCGGTGGAGGTACTGAGCCTGCTCATTCCTGCCCACTATGTGACTCAACTCCACTCATTGCTCTGGGTTGGCCATGACTTTTTCAGGTCTGCGCTGAAGTCTGCAATGTTTCTGTACTCATCTTCTTCTATCTTTTAGCTTTCACGAGTGTTGATACCACCTCCATAATCCCTTTGCACTCCTAACTCCATCTTGGTGTTTGCTTCCTGTAGGGTTCAACTGACATAGTAACTTACCCCTGAGATGTTCAACTTCCACTTGTTGAGCATTTTTCCTCCCTCTGTGTGTCAAGTACTATGTTAGACACTGGGAATACAGACATCCCTTAAACATGATTTCTATCTTAAGCAGCTCACACACTAATTGAGGAGAGAACACCATAAACATGAAATGCAAGGGAGCCACCATAATGAGCTATGGATTTGTATTAGTTGTTAATTACTGTGTAACAAGTCACCACAAACTTATCAAACTTAGAATAGCTTTCTTTTCTTTTCTTTTCTTTTCTTTTCTTTTTTCTTCTTTTCTTTCTTTTCTTTTCTTTTTTTTAAATTTTTTTTTATTCATTTATGATAGTCACAGAGAGAGAGAGAGAGAGAGAGGCAGAGACACAGGCAGAGGGAGAAGCAGGCTCCATGCACCGGGAGCCTGATGTGGGATTCGATCCCGGGTCTCCAGGATCGCGCCCTGGGCCAAAGGCAGGCGCCAAACCGCTGCGCCACCCAGGGATCCCTCTTTTCTTTTCTTTCTTCTTTTCTTTTCTTTTTTCCTCCTCTCCTCTCCTCTCCTCTTCTCTCTCTCTCTCTCTCTCTCTCTCTCTCTCTCTCTTTATCTCAGAGTATGTTAGATGTCTGAGCAGGCTCAATTGGATTCTCTGCTTAGGGTCTCGCAGGGCCAAAAATGCTATCAGCCAGTCCGGGCTCTTATATGGAGGGCCTAGGGAATAATCTGCTTCTAAGTTCATTCAAGTTTCTGGTAGAATCTAGTTCCTTGTGGTTGTGGTACTGAAGTTCCTACTTCTTTGTTGGCTGTCATTTGGGGCCTCTCTCAGCTTCTAGAGATCCCTCATCATGTGCCCTCCCCGCCCTGGCCCATCTTCAAGTCAGCAATGATGTGTTGAATCCTTCTCATGCTTGGAAACTCTCTGACTTCCTCTTCTGAAGCCAGCCCAAGAAAACTCTGCCTTTAAAGGGCTCCTCTGATTAGATTAGACCCCACCTGGATAGACTCCCCTTAGATTAACTCACAGTCAACTAATTAGTAACCTTAATTACATCTGCAAAATCCCTTATATTAATTAACATAATCAGGGCTTGAATGAATTCTCATCACATTCATAGTCCTGAGAATTAGGCAGAAAATCTTGGGGGACTATTTTAGGATTCTGCGTGCCACAGGAACGTAGAGGAAGGGTTCAGGATGGTGAAGTTGAGGAGACAAACATTTCCAGGGGGAAGAGTATAACTGAGCTGAATTTTTGTACGTGCTGCCGAAGCAAGCACTGAGCTGAATTTTTGAAGAAGAGTGACAGTAGGGTCAAATCGGGGCATTATTAGCCAAGAGCTGAAGATCTGAAGTTGTATAGTATGTGCCAGGGTGTGTGTGTGTGTGTGTGTGTGTGTATGTGTGTGTGTGTGTATATATATGTTTTCACATATATTTTCAAATATATATATATATATATATATATATATATATATATATATATATATATATATATTTAAGACTATTGCTTAGAACACTAGTGTGATGTACCAAGAGATTAAGCTTAGGACTTGAGCTTGGTTGTTGGGAAACCATCAGAGGTTTTTAAACAGGTAATTGGCATGTGTATTAGAGCATGTTTTGATAGGAATATAGTTGGCAGTTATTATAGAGTAACACTAGACAAAGAGGTCAAGTGGAAGCTGTGAAAATTATCTGAGAGTGACTGTCTGAATCAGGACCTTGGTAGTAGGATGGGGAAAAAGGGGGACTTTTCTAACTTGGCTGATACATTTTGTATCATTTAATGATGGACAGTGTATGGAAAATGCCAGAGAAGCAGTTTAGGATGACTTTTGATTTAGCTAACACTTGGTGGAGCTTCTCTAAATTGATTAAAGAATGAGGGCATGACAGGGAGATTGGAGGGAGGAAACAATTCAGTATTGGAGGTGTTGAATCTGAAATAAGGTGGAACAGCCACATCATCAACTTTTTTTTCTCTTACTGCATCAGTACAAAAAACATACTCTTCTAATTCCTGTTAAAACAAGAAAACCGGGATTCCTGGGTGGCTCAGGGGTTTAGCACCACCTTCAGCCTGGGGTGTGATCCTGGAGACCTGGGATCGAGTCCCACATTGGGCTCCCTGCATGGAGCCTGCTTCTCCCTCTGCCTGTGTCTCTGCCTCTCTCTCTCTCTCGAATAAATAAATAAAATCTTAAAAAAAAATTCCTCAAAACCTCATAGCCCTCTTGCTACTAGCTTGTATTTTCTTTTGTGTCTTTGTAGCTAAACTTCTACATATCATCTTGTATTCACTATCCTTTTACTTCTCAGTGCTTCTCTGGTTTAGCTTCCTGATCCATCCAACCAGTCCATCGAAACTGCTTTGTTAAGGTCAGAGAGGGCTTTAGTGTTCCCAAGCCAAAAGGGCATTTTTCTCTTCTCAATTTATTCAGTGGCTCAGCAGTATTTGATGGAGTTGACCTTTATCAGTGTAATATAAAAATTATCATTTATTATTCTTGACAAAACAGTATTTTCAGAGATGTGAAGTTAGATCTAAGGTTGATTTTAATTTTTACTTCCTTCTTTTCTACTAAGGTTCTAAGGTTGAGTATCCATATTTCATATCTACTAGTTGATTTTCATTTTCTATCAACTGTCTATTCATATCTTTTCATTCTTTACATTGGATTTGTAATCTTTTTATTTTTTAAATTGAGGTGTAAAATTGCCATACAACATTATATTAAGATGTACAATATAATTATTCAACATTTGTATGTATTGCAAAATGATCACCACATAAGTCTAGGTAATATCATCATCATACATTGTTACAATTTTTTTCTTGTGATGGAAACTTTCAAGATTAATTCTCTTGGCAACTGTCAACTATACAGTGCAGTATCATGAACTATATACATCCCCATGAATTATCTATTTTATAAATGGAAATTTGTATCTTTGACTCTGTTTACCCATTTTACGCTTCCCTTTTGCCCTGCCTCTGGCAACTGCCAATCTGTTGTCTGTATCTATGAGCTGTTTTTTGTTGTTATTGGTGGTGGTGGTGGTGGTGTTGCTTTTGAAGATTCTATGTATAAGTGAGAGATCATACAGTATTTGTCTTTCTCTGACTTAGGATAATTTGGATAATACATTCAGGGTCCATCCATGATGCTGAAAATGGTGTGATTTCATTTTTTAAAGGCTGAATAATATTCCAGTGTGTATACATTTCCTTTATCCATTCATCCATCAATGGGCACTTAGGTTGTTTCCATATCTTATCTTGGCTATTGCAAATAGTGCTGCAGTGAAGGAGGGAAGAGTGTATAGTTTTCTTTTTTTTTATTTTTTTTATTTATTTATGATAGTCACACACAGAGAGAGAGAGAGAGAGAGAGAGAGAGAGAGAGAGAGAGAGGCAGAGACACAGGCAGAGGGAGAGGCAGGCTCCATGCACCGGGAGCCTGATGTGGGATTCGATCCCGGGTCTCCAGGATCGCGCCCTGGGCCAAAGGCAGGCGCCAAACCTCTGCGCCACCCAGGGATCCCAGTTTTCTTTTTTTTACTTAGTGTTTTAGCTTTCCTCAGATAAATACCCAGAAATGGAATTGCTAGATCATATAGTAGCGTTATTTTTAATTTTTTTGAAAAACCTCCACACTGTTCTCCCTAGTGGCTGCACCAATTTGCATTCCTACCAACAGTGCAGAGTTTCCTTTACTTTACATCCTTGCCAACACTTGTTATTTCTTGTCCTTTTATGACAGGCATTCTAACAGGTATGAAGTAATATCTCATCGTGGTTTTGATTTGTATTTCCCTAATTATTAGTGATGTAGAACATCTATTCATGAGTCTGTTAGCCATCTGTATTTATTTCTTGTTTGGAAAAATGTCTATTCAGATCACTTGCCCTTGTTTTAATTGGATTGTTTGTTGGTTGTTTTTGTTTTTGTTTTTGGGGGGTGGAGGGGTTTTGTTGTTTTGTTTGTTGTTTGTTTGTTTGTTTGTTGAGTTGAGTGAGTTCTTTACATATTTTGGATATTAACCCCTTATCAGATATATGATTTGCAAATATTTTCTCCCACTCATCAGGTTACCTTTTTATTTTGTTGATAGTTCTCTTTGCTGTGCAACAGCTTTTTAGTTTGATATAGTCCCATCCATTTATTTTTGCATTTGTTGCCTTTGCTCTTGGTGCCGAATCCAAAACTCATTGCCAAGACCAATGTCAAGGAATTTACCGCCAATGTTTTCTTCTAGGAGTACTTTGGCTTCCCATCTGATCTTCAAGTCTTTAATCCATTTTGAGTTAATTTTTATGCGTGGTATAAGATGGTGGTCCAGTTCTGCTTAATTTTTTTGCATGTAGTACAATTTTCCAAACACAGTTATTGAAAAGATTCTCATTTCCATACTGCAAATTCTTACTGTTTGTCATAATTAGTTGACCACATACATGTGGCTTTATTTTGGGGCTTTCGATTCCATTCCATTGATCTATATGTCTGTTTTTATGCCAATACCATACTATTTTGATTACTCTAGATTTACAATATAGTTTGAGCTCAGGGAGAGTATTGCCTCCAGCTTTGTTCTACATTCAAGATTACTTTGGCTATTTTGGGTCTTTTGTATTTCCAAACTTTAGAAGTGTGTGTTCTCTTCCTGTAAAACAAACAAGATAGCAAAAAACATTAGAGTTGTGACAGAGATTGGATTTTATCTATAGATTGCTTTGGGTAATATGGACGTTTTAACAATATTAATTTTTCCAAATCATAAGTGTGTAATATCTTTCCTTTAATTCTTCGGTTTCTTTTATCAGTGTCTAACAGTTTTTAGTGTACAGGTGTTTCACCTTCTTGCTTAAGCTTATTTCTAAGTATTCTATTCTTTTGATGCAAATGTAAATGAGATTGTTTCATACTTTTTACTTATTGGTTTGTATGAAGCTTCTGACAAATAAATGTGGTAGGTATTATTATACATTCACTCAGCATCCACACACACACATACTCTTCTTTGTTACTAAACTCTGATATTGCCTGTGGCAGCAATGAGTCTGGCTGAAAATACTTTATTTCTCAAACACCTTTGTAGTGACAGGTAGCCATTTGATACAGTTCTCATAAATGAGATGTCAGCAGAAATCCAAGAGAAGGGCATCCTATTCAAAAGGAAAAAAAAAAAAAGCAAAAGCTCTAAAGTTGTAAGCAGTCAGCTCTCTGCGTTTTTCCTATATTTTCCTTCCAAACTGATATGAAGTTGTATTGAAACCAAGTTGTATTGAAGCCATGAGGCAGCAATGTGAGGATATATTTACTAATAATAGTGAGAAAAAAAGATAGAAAGAGCCTAGATCCCTGATGGTATCTTGGAGTCCATTGCAGTCCCTCCTACCTTTGAACTTCTCATTGCATGAGACTAATGTGTTTAAACAACTGGTGTTGTGTTGTATTTTGGTTTTGTTTTCTGTTTTACCATATGTTTTGCAAGTATTTTCTCTCTTTTTGTGAATTATCTTTTGACATGTTATGTATCTAAAAAAATGTTTTATACTTTAGCATTGTAGGCTTTTGGAGATTCTTTATCACATTGAGAAAGATTTCCTCTATTCCTTGTTTACTGAGAGTTTTTATTATGAATGGGTGTTGAATTTTGTCTGATGCCCTTTCTGCATCTATTGATATGACTGTGTGATTTTTGTTTTTCATCTGTTGATGTGATAGATTATATTTATTGCTTTTTAAATTGGACCCACCTTGTATACCTGAGATAAATCCCATTTGGTCAAGGCACATGATTCTTTTTATACTTTTTGGATTCAATTTGCTAATATTTTGTTGACGATTTTTGCATCTGTGTTCACAAGGGATACTTGTCTATAGTTATCTTGTTTTGCAGTGTCTTTTTTTTTTTTTTTTTATGATAGTCACAGAGAGAAACAGAGAGAGAGGCAGAGACATAGGCAGAGGGAGAAGCAGGCTCCATGCACCGGGAGCCCGACGTGGGATTCGATCCCGGGTCTCCAGGATCGTGCCCTGGCCAAAGGCAGGCGCTAAACCGCTGCGCCACCCAGGGATCCCCTTGCAGTGTCTTTATCTGGTTTCGATATCAGGGTACTGTTGGCTTCATAGAATGAGTTAGGAAGTATTCCTTTACTTCTATTTCCTAAAAGATACTATTGAGGATTGTTGTATTTTCTTTTTTAAGTGTTTAGTATTATTCATCAGGGACCTCATCTGGGTCTAGTGCTTTCTATTTTAGGAAGTTATTAATTATTGATTTAATTTCTTTAATAGATTTCCTAGACTCATTGATTATAAATGAGTGATGGATTTTTATCAAAGTCATCTTCTGCATTTATTGAGGTACATTTTTCCTCTTAACTATTATTTTGTTAATTACATTCCTGCATCTTCTAATGTTAAATATCCCGCCTTTCTGGGCTTACTGGATTGACTTAATAATGTTTGATTTAGAATGTCTATATCTATCATCAGGAAAAATATCAGACTAAAATTTAACCTTGTGTTTGTGGCTATGTATAATTTTTTAATCTAAATTTTCTCACCACATAAAGTGTAGTGTAGAGTAGTCCATCTATTTGTCTTCCATGGAAAAGTTCACTTTGGTAGATTGAATCACTTGGTCCTTTCTATAAGAATATTGATTACAGAGGAAGCTGAGTGGCTCAGTTAGTTAAGCATTTGCCTTCAGCTCAGGTCATGACCCCAGGGCCGTGGGGTAGAGCCCCAAGTCGGGCTCCCTGCTCAGTGTGGAGCCTGCTTCTCCCACTCCTCTCCAGTTGTGCTCTCTGTTGCTCTCTCTCAAATAAATAAATGGAATCTTTAAAGAAGAAAAAGAATATTGATAACATCCTTGCCTGGTACCATTTGATTTGCACTCTCTCATAGGAATATTTCTTGTGTATTCATGTGGTGATTGGACATAAAAGATTGATGAGAAATAAAATGATCTTTGTTGTTGCAGGTCACTGAGATGTTTGAGATTGTTTGCAAAAATATCATAAACTAGCTATTTGACACATCATCTAAAATTACAACTATATATGTATTTTTTAAGTTTTTATTTTAATTTCAGTTAGTTAATATACAGTGTTATAGTAGTTTCAGGTGTACAATTTAGTAATTTAACACATATGTTTCTTACATATCTGGTATAAATCAATTATAAAATTATTTTGGTCTTTTTCAAATGAGATTTTTAGATGTGGGTTTCAGAAATTTATTTCTGAACTACATTTTGTAATTTAAATAAATTAAAATTGTCTTGCAAATTCTCCATTTTGTTTAAATTTTTTTGCCAAAGGTTCGTATAATATTCATTTTTAAATTTCTGCTTCCTCTTTATATATCCTGCCCCCTTTAAGATGTTATGATTATTTCTGCCTTGTCTTTTTCTTTCTTGATTAGTGTCATCAGGGCTTTGTCCTTTATTAGTCTTTTCAAAGAACAGACTCTTAGTTTGTTGAACATCTTTGAATCTTTATTGCATGTTGTATCTTTCATTTTTTTAAAAAAGATTTATTTATTTATTCATTCATGAAAGACACAGAGAGAGGCAGAGACACAGGCAGAGGGAGAAGCAGACTCCATGCAGGAAGCCTGATGTGGGACTCGATCCCGGGTCTCCAGGATCACGCCCTGAGCCAAAGGCAGGTCCTTAACCACTAAGCCACCCAGGCATCCCAATTTCTTTCATTTCATTAATTCTACTCTTTATTTCTTTCCTCTGACTTTCTTTGTGTTTACTTCCTTCTTTTTTTAACCCCCTGAATTTAATATCTAGAATTTAAGGCTATGAATTCCTCTGTAAGTATAGTTTAGCTGCATCCCATTTTTGTATCATTTTCACTGTAATGCTTTTCTTTGTATTTTTCATTTTTAAAATAATTTCTTCTGAGTTTTGTTTGTTTTTACAGTTTACACTTCCATAGGTATTAGTGGGTATTTGTAGTTGTTTTTTGGTCTTTGATTTTTATGTGTTTTTTAAAAGGATTTATTTATTTGAGAGAGAGTGCTCACGTGTGGGGGGTAGGGACAAAAGGAAAAACAGAGAATCCTAAGCAGACTCCCCTCTGAGCTGGACCTAATGCTATTACTGCCCTGCTGCCGGGCTTAGTCTCAGAACCTGAGATCATGACCTGAGCCGAAATCTAGAGTCCATCGCTTAACCACCTGAGCCACCCAGGCATCCCTGATTTTTGTCTTTACTGCAGTATGTGATAATTGATTCATTGTTACTGTGTGCTTCATATATCCTTTCCTACCCTTTTACTCTCAACCTCAGTAACTTCTCATGTTTTAGGAGTGTCTCTTGTAAAATTTCTAGAATTCATTATGAAAATCTCTATTTTTAAAAGGAAATATATTTGCATTTACTTACAAGAGCTCATATTTGTAACTTTTCTATCATCTTTTAGTGCTTTCTAAATAAATGCATTTGTTTTGCTTGTGCTTTTTCTCCTGTCCACTAGGTTTTCAAAATGTTTGTCCCTTTTGTTCTTTATCCTTTATTTTTGGATCTACATATTCTTAAAGTTTACTCTTAAAATTATAATATACATATGCAACTTCCATACCATCCAAGGATTTAAGAAGATGTTAGCCTCAATCATCACATTCTCATTTTCCATATCATAGTTATCTAGTGTTTCTATTTTGTCCTTTTTAACCCTTGAATTAGCTATTACTATTCCATAGTCACTTTATATTTACATTTACCCATATTTCTGCTGTATCTTTGTGACTTTCCTTCTGATTTCATTTTCCTTACACCTAAGGTACATTTTTATTTTTTTTATTTTTAAAAATTTATTTATTTATTCATGAGAGAGAGAGAGAGAGAGGCAGAGACATAGGCAGAGGGAAAAGCAGGCTCCCTGTGAGGAGCCCAATGTGGGACTCGATCCAGGGACCCCAGCCAGGATCATGCCCTGAGCCAAAGGCAGATGTTCAACTGCTGAGCTACCCAGGTGTCTCCCTAAGGTATATTTTTAGAAGTTCCTTAGTGATATTTGTTGGTGGCAAATGCTCTAACTTGTTTGCCTAAAGTGCATTGATTTTGCCCTTTGTTTATATTTATATAGTAAATAATATAGAAAATATGTTATCTGATTTTTTCAGTTGTTACTTCTCTATGCTTTAAAAATATCAACCCACTGTCTTCTGGCTTTTGTTATAATATTGAACACTTTGTGGTTGTGCTAATTGCTGTTTTTTGAGATATTTCATCTTTTTTCTCTAGGTGCTTTTAAGATTTTTTTCTTAGTATAGATTGTAGTTTCACCTAAAAGTTGAGTTGCTTTTATTCAGTTCAGTTTGAACAAATTGTGTTTTAATGTGATAATCCAGGTGTCCGTTCCTGGGAAACTCTTATCTTTAAACATTGTCTCCTTCGGGTACTCTTCCTTTTTCTTATGTTGTGATTTGGTGCTTTTTAGACTTGATCATTCAGTGCTTTTGAACTCTATTTTCCATAATTTTCTCTTTCTGTACTGTATTTTAGGAAATTTCATTGAATACTTCTTTAGTTCAGTTAACTAATTCTTTTTCTGTGTCTAATCTGCTTTGTATACCATACTTTGTGTTTTAATTGCAATGAACTACATTATATTTGATTTCTAAGATACTCTGTTCTTATTCCAAATATGACTCTTTTTTATAATATATTATTATAGCCCATGTTTTCAATTACTTTTATTTCTATTATCATTTTGAGTTTTTCTGATAATTTAAATATTTGAAGTCCTTGATTTTAAACATATTGTGGTTGTTTCTGTTTACTTGTGGTTAATTTCTTCCTGTGTTTTGAAACCGTGGAATGTAAGCAAATGTTTGAAGTACTTGCCATTATCTATGATACTCTTATGCCACCTAAATTCTTTAGAAGTGAATTGCATTTTTTTTTTCTATGCACTGCTGACATGCTGAAAACTAGGGCCATTTTAACTAAATTTCTCAGCTTGGTTTTCCTGGATCATATGGGGAATATAAATTCAAACCCAAACTCACATAAAATCAGGTACTTGGTTATATTCAAGGACATAATTTTTTTAGTCCACATGTAAAGATCAACCCAAATATATTTCCTTGTTATCATCCTTTTTCTACAGCCAACTTATCTACTGAAAATATGGTTCTTTGTGTATTAGACTACATTCTAAATTAGGAGTATTCACTTTGTGGGTTCGAGACACAATGTCTTGTCCTCTGAGTGGCTATTAGAATGCAGGACAATAAGTAACACAGAATGGGAAATGACCCATGATAGCTGCAGGTTAAGTACCCACTTCCAACATTGTTTTTTTTTTAACATATTTTTCTTTTTTGACTTTTGGAATTTCCATTATTTCCTGGCAGGGTCAAGTGTGAAAGGATTGTTAAAATTTATTCATTATATTTCATTTTTTATGGGGAAGATTTTTGAGGTTGTTTAATATAAACTACTCTAGAAATGAGAGTTTCTTTCCATTCTAAACTCTTTGCATTCTCAATTCTTGCCCTCACATCAGTTTTTGTAAATGTTCTAGATAATCTCATAAATACCAAATTTAATGGCCTCTCCTCAGTGCTCACCTGCTTATCATTTCCCCCTAACTTCTATTTTCCATTTTTGTCCTCTTTTCTTATGCTCTCTTTGTAACAGTACCACAATTTCCTAAGTTTTCCTGAGATCCTAACTCCAAAATTATATAATACATTTCTTCTCTGTCCTACAGCCATTTGGGGAGTCCTTCAGATTCTGGCTATTACGTTTTTGTTTATTCTCTCCCTTCTACACTCTTAGTCCACTGACAACTCAGATCCTACATTGTTTCTTGTTAGTATTTCCATTCCTCACTTCTATGTCATTCATGGCCTTCCCCTCTTCAAAAATATGTAATGTCATATATATAATATATATATTCCTTAAATTAACTTTCCAATCTTTCAGTGATTTGACAGTAGCTATTTTCAGCTATATCTCCTACAAAACAATTTTGAAGAACCTCAAAATCATTTCATTCAAAATTATTTACTGTTCTGTAAACATAAAATCTCTTTTTTGATTTTTTTTGGCTTATGATTTCTTTCAGCTAGTTCATATTTTATAATATGCATGCATTCCCACAAGTTGAAAGTGACTTTTTCCATGGTTTGGTATAATGCTACATTCTGCAAGGACTCTACCAAGATTTTACAACTTGGAAATTATCCAGAGAGACGATTCTTTTCTTCTGTCATACTTTGTACTTATTCTGTTTATCAGATGCCACCTGGTTAGATAGAGAGACTGTGTGTATCCTTTTCCCTATTAAACTAAAAGGTCCATGATAATAAGATTCTTTCAATATGTTTATATCACTATTGCTGCTTTTCACAATGGTTAAAATATAGAAGATGTTCAACAAATGTTTATTAATTTGATGTCTGGAGGTAGATAAATATTATGAATGCAAACTAATCTTTCTTTTCATAAGGGCTATTATTCTATATGATAAGGAATCAGAAATCAGAAAAGGTAGGTGAAGTGTTGTATCTAGATGATGATGGAATAATGTCTTTACTGAAACATACCTATCCTAGTTTACTAAACTGAAAACTTATGAATAACATTGTTATATCACCATTTTTATCTCATAAAGAGCAATACTCAAAATTAAGTTTTACAGCTGAATATAAAAAGGATGCCCCATATTACATATTACTTTACCTACTTAATTCTCATTACCTTTGGTGTTGGTTTAGGATTGCGTAGCAAGTGAGTGGTGGAAACAGAATTTAGAAATAAATAACTTACCTAAAATCCAAATCCTGTGTACCTTACACATGCTTATTCCACTGTTTTATACTTTTTTTAAAAAAAAGATTTTATAAAAAAAAATAAAATAAAAAAGATAAATAAAAAAAGATTTTATTTATTTATTCATAGAGACACACACACACACAGAGAGAGAGAGAGAGGCAGATACACAGGCAGAAGGAGAAGCAGGCTCCATGCAGGGGGCCCGATGTGGGACTGGATCCCGGGACTCCAGGATTACGCTCTGGGCTGAAGGCAGCACTAAACCGCTGAGCCACCCAGGCTGCCCTGTTCCATACTTACATTGGTTTCAGGGTTTTCCCTCTGAGACTGCTTCCTAACCAAAAGTCAGAGATGGTGTTCAGCTCTTTTCTAGGGTATATTTAAATATAGCTACACTAAACTGCATCATGTTCACTTTGCATATGTGGGAAGTGGTTTCCAGATGTAGATGGAGTTATGGAGTTGGGACAAAAGCTCTAAATTACACTCAACATTCAATTGGAGCTGATATACCATGTTAAATACAGAACATAAATTGTACGTTTTTGTGCTACATGAAATTATCTCTCACTATTAGGGAAACTCTGGTCTTTCTAATTTCTGAAGGTAATATTGGAAGTACCAAGAGTTATATCCATATGGATGTTTAAAGGTGCTGTTACTGGATGATTTTAATTAATTTTGCCAAATTTGCTTATCAGCAAATTACTATTTATCTCTGTTTTAATACAATTGGAAATAAACTGGTGAAAAAATAAGTTAGAAAAAGTGAGATCCTCACATCTGTGGAGGCATTTTTTCCCAACTCTTCCAGCTGTGTCCAAGTACTACATTGACGTCAGACTTCAAGATTTCTTCCCCCACAGGTGTCTCCTAAAATTTACTTTGTTTAATCTAGTGTTTCTCAAACTAAATTCCATATATGTTTCTGCAGGAAATGTTAGATGATTCACACACCCTATACATTTGTCTTTTAAATTTTTTTTAAGATTTTATTTAATTTATTCATGAGAGACACACAGAGACAGAGGCAGAGGGAAAAGCAGGCTCCATGCAGGGAGCCCAGTGTGGGACTCGATCCCGGGTCTCCAGGATCACGACTTGGTCTGAAGGCAGGCGCTAAACCGCTGAGCCACCCAGGGATCCCCTTGTCTTTTTATTTTAATGTTAGTTTTTAAGTCAATTTAAGAATATTCTGTGTTGCCCAATGATCAAATTAAAACTATTTCCAAATGATTTTATTTTTATTATTTTTTAAAGATTTTATTTATTTATTCATAGAGACACAGCTAGAGAGAGAGAGGCAGAGACACAGGCAGAGGGAGAAGCAGGCTCCATGTAGGGAGCCCGACGTGGGACTCGATCCCGGGTCTTCAGGATCACGCCCTGGGCTGCAGGCGGAGCTAAACCGCTGCGCCATCGGGGCTGCCCTCCAAATGATTTTAGATGTTAATTTAGTATTAGTTTTGTGATTCTATTCAAAATAAGTGGCTATCACAATTGATAACACTTAGCTTTTAATGTATTAGGCATACCTGCAATCATCTTAGCGTTTCCTAATGTCAAAATGATTACTGTCTGCCACTATATTCATGAATGAATTTATGTTTTAAGTATATCTATCATTGGATTCTAATATCAAAATAATAAAACTATTCCTTGGGTAACACTATTTTCATGTTTGAATTTTTAATAGTTAATAGACAAATTTACACTGATAAATTACTGTTAAAACACTTTTATAGAGTAAGACTTCAGCTTATTAAGCTACATAAAAAAACTTGGATCTGATATTATGAAAGAGCATTGAATTGAGGTGGAATCACGTATCTCTTGTCATTGCCAGCGAAGAGGAAGATGGAGGCAGACTTAATTGTAAATGTAATGTTTGTATAGAATGAAGGTCACATGATACCACAAAGAAACAGAGGCAATGTGGTGGTTTAGAAAAAAATGATGAGGGGATTGTGCCATCAGGGCACCACTAGATTGTTAAAACTGAACTAACTTATACTACAGCAGTCAGTATTGTATTTATATTGTGAGTTTTAATTTAGTTTCAGCAAAATATTATCCATTACATTAATTTAATGTGTTACTGAATGCTGTTACTCTGAATTTTTATTTTCTTAAATTTTTTAGTATTTGCTATAAATGGTTGGTTTTATGGTTGGGAGAGAATTAGGCACATGAAAGATTTATACTGTTATATATTTGTATGTATTTAAGCAAGTTAAAAATAATTTAAGTCAACACTGCTGGTCCATGATATATCTCTGTATATGTCTCTCTTGTTCTCTAGCTGGGAATCATAGGCTTGAACCATAATCATTCATACAGCAGTTTTAAACAAAAACAACACATTTATTTTTTATTTTTTAACGATGTATTCATTTCAGAGAAGGAAGAAGGAGAGGCAGGGGGCGAGAGAGAGAGGAGGAAGAATCCCAAGTAGACTCCCTGCAAAGCGTGGAGCCCCCCTAGGGGTTCAATCTCAAACCCTGAAATTGTGACCTGAGCGAAAATCAAAAGTCAGACACTCAACCAACTGAGCCATCCAGGGACCCCAAAACAAACACATTCTAAAAACTTACTATTGTCTATTTTTGAAATGCTATAATGGGTTTCTCAATTTTAGAATTTAGAGCAACTCATTATCAAAACTAGTTGACAAAAGCTGGGAGTAATGATCGCTGAAACAATATTAGGAAAATATGAACAGTTAGCCTTTGAGCTCTCAAACTTTTATTTCATTATGAGTTAGTTACCAAAAGTTGCTTCTTTATTCTTTGTTTCTTGGAGTTCACACAATATACTAGTGATGTTAAGGCCAGTGATATGGTTTTTGCTATGAGATAGCAGGAAGCGATAATAAGTAGATGGCTCCTACACGTAGGCAGTTTTTTCCCTTAGTACATTTGGGGAGTTTGAGTTTCTTCTGATAATTGTTCAATTATATTTTCACAACTGCTGACATTTTTGTATTGGACATAGGAGTGAGTGAAGTGGCCTTCTTGTGAGGCTATTCATTTGATGACAATTGGTCACTAAAGACAACACAGTGACTGTTGGCAAAAGTTGCACAGTAGTCCTAAGATGTTTTATTTTAGACACGAATCCATATAATTGGATTTTATAGCATTAGTGTCAGTGTCACCTGCTCTTAAACAGCACTTTCTTTTTTCTTCCTGAGTAGCCCCCCCTTTTCCCCCCAATCACTGCTATCTTCTAACTATGTTCTAAAACAGGTAGCAAATATTTAGTTTAAATGGTAAAATATAGTTATCATTCCTTTCTCTTCTGTCCATAGCTCACTGATGAGGACTATTGAGGTTTGGGAGGCTGGTACTTGTGAGAGACTTGGAAAGTGTGAACTTAGAAATGTACCCATGGGATTTATTGATAGCAGTTACCAAAAAAATAAAAATAGGTTCATATCTGAGCAATTATTAAGACTATTCAAATGTCTTGAGTATTCAGAGGAATTTTCTAAGTTGATTATGCAATCCTTCTGTGAATAACTTAAATGCTCTGGTTGAATATGTAAACTAGCCTGTATTTAATATTTAATACTTAAAGATTGGATATCTAGATGTATTCCTGTTTGTTTGTTTTTTTTTTGTATTTAACTGAAAATATTCACTCATAGTGATATCTCACTTTGGAAGAAAGCTGGCTCCTCACTCTTTAGACATAAAACATCTTAGGAGAGTTTTGCAGTGTTTCAAAATGTTTTAAATGTTTTAAAAATTCTCTAGTCGCAACATCCCCAATGGCCACAAATTGACAGTATCCATCCATGAAGGTCAGTTTCCATCACCAATGTCCCGTTTCTGATTTTCTTTTTATTAGTCCAGATTTCTTTCTCTATCTGTATTCTTCCATCCATAACATGGAACTATATTTTAGTATAAATATACGTGCATATACTTATTTAACATATGCACATAGAAGTTTGAATAGTTTAAAATAGCATTCAATGACGTAAAAAAGTCAGTTATCTTTTTTCTGTTGAGACAATCTTGTGACTATATACTATCTTCACATTTTCTTTTGAGTGAGGAATTAACTCATGTCTACCAACATTTATCTTTCTGCCTCCTAAGTTTTGCTACTTATATTATTATCTTTAATTATGCTGTTTACTAAATGAAAATAGATCACTATGAAGTAGTATAAAATCAGAGTTCCCTTACTTTACAGTCCATCTACTCCTCATAATCCCCAATATTCATTCTGTATACCATATAATTCTTTAGTCTGTAACATTTACATTCTATCAAGTAATTAATAGAATTCAATTAAAAAAATTTAACATTCTTTCCTTATAGGCTGAATTTAAAAAATGGCAAATGAATAAAGGGTTGCTATAGTTTTATGATTATATACATATGGTTTACTATAGGACTAAATATTGTGAATAGACCCTCAGAGAAAGCATGTAATCCTATGTCATATTAAAAAGAAAGAGAATGATACATGAGACAGGACAAATGGATTCATATTCTTACATTCTAATGCTTGTTTAAAAATCAACGAATAATGAAAGATAAGCTCCAAATTGAGAGAATATACTTGCAAATCACATTTCTGACAAAGGACTTAAATCTGGAATATATAAAGGTCACTTGAACTCAAAATGACACAGCTACTTGGAAAATAGGCTTGCAGTTTCTCATAAGTTACATATACACTTATTATATGACCCCGCAATTACACTCTTCGGTATTACCCTAGAGGAATGAAAACAAACTTTTGCACAGAAACCTGTCTACAAATATTTATAGCAGTTCTTTTCACAATTGCCAAAACCTAGAAATAACTCAAAGTCCTTTAGTGAGTGAACAGACAAAACAAATTGTGGTACATCCATACACTAAAATACTCCTCAGCAATGGAAAGAAACGAAATACTGATTTTCACATCAGCACAGATAGATCTTGAAGGCATTATGCTATGTTAAAAAAGACTGAAAAAGTTATACACCATATGATCACATTTATATGCCATCCTGGAAATGACAAAACTATAGCAATGATGAAAAGTATAGTGGTTGCTAGAAACCAGGGATAGAGAAATAGTGCAACTACAGTAGGGCAGCCTGATGGAGATTTGTGAGTTGTGGTAACCATTTTTTGTCCTGATTGTCACCACATGTGTTAATACTGATAGAACTATGCATGGAAAAGAGCCAATTTTACCATCCAGAATTTTTTTACTTAAACATTCCTGAGTTAGTTCTGTTGTTTGTTGAATTTCAAGTCTTCTCAGAATCTTTTTTTCAAATTCCTAAATTATGCCTTTTTTTCCAGAAAATGTGTATCAAATTATGTACCTTTACATGTCTGAGAATATATTTTGCTTTCATGCTTGATAATAATTGGGCTGGCTGTAGAAATATAAGTTTCTTGTATATACTGATGTTGATAACAAGTTTGTTAGTCCGATGGTCTTGATTCAGGTTCCTCATGAAAGCAGAGCCTAAGACAGAGACCTGGGTAGATGTAGTTTATCTGAGTAAATACGGAGAATTAGAAGTGAGAGAGTGGGAAGATGAGATTGATAAAGAAGAAAATTCAGTATGAGGGTGCTTTCTCAAAGTAGCTGCTATGGGCAGCAGGGCTTAATTCCTACAGCATCTTCTGAAAAGTGTCCATAATACTGTCTAGATTTTCCTACCTGGAGGACAGAAGGCTGAAGCATTTGTAAGCAGGCTACCACTCCTCTTTGGTTGTTGGTTTCTCTCTAGATGCATTAAATCTCCCCTTACCCCTGCCATTTGTTGTGTCAGCACTTCCAAGTTTTTACAGTTGTGGAAAAGGTTTTCAGGTGAAATACAAAAGAGCACATACTTGATGTGAGAGGCTGTCAGCATTAGGTAACTTTGAGCCCACATGGAACTGTCTACTGCATCTGAGAGTGAAATCACGTGTAGATTGATGGGATATGACTCAGTGCACCAAAGGTTCTGTTATTCTCCTTTAACTACATAGATCCCCTTATGTCCCATATTTAAGTCCACTCTGTTTCTGATACTGCCAGGTGAAGCCTAGCTATAATCTTTATAAGATTTAGTATAGGAGTCTTAGTGAAACAAGCTTTAGTTTCCAGTGCTGCCACAGCTTCCAAGACCATGATGTATATTTACTATCTCTCTCCTCTAGCACTTATTCTAGATTTTTCCCATCTTTGGCCGGCACTTCAGGTGGTCTAAATTGCTTGCCTAGTGATATAACCTAAAGCTTAATCTTGAAAAATCAGTGGGGTTACTCAGAAGTTCTTTCCAGATTCCAGATTATCCACTGCTGGATAACAAGCCACTGCAAAATTTAGTGGGTTAAAATAACAGTGCATTAGCATCTCTTATGGTTCTGTGTGTTGACCAAGTTCAACTGCATGTTTCTTGCTTGGGATTTCTCCTATGGTTTCAGTCAAATAGAGGCTGCCTTTGAAGTCATCAGAAAGCTCAACTGACCTGAATGTCCAAGATGGTCTACAGATGTGGCTAGCAGTTGCTGACTGTTGTCTAAGTGTTTAGCTGAGGCTTTTGACTGGAGTACCTACAAATTGCCTTTCCAAATGTCTTAGGCATCTCATATATGGCAACTGAGCTCTAAAAATAAGTATTCCAAGAGACTGGGGGTTGAAGCTGCCAGTTTCTTGCTATGACCTAGAACCTGGTGTAGTATAACTTGTGCTATCTTTTATTAGCCAAAACAATCACAGAGCCTGCCCATATCTAAGGTAAGGGGTAAGGATAGACCCCACTCTTGATAGGAAGATTGCCCTTTATATAGAAATAACCTATGTTTTCAACTAAGTAGCTTTCTTAGGCTGCTTCCTGTTTAGAGGTCCAAAGACAGATTTTCCTTTTGTCTTGTTTCTCTACCTTTCAGTCCAAGCTGATATCATACTTTAAAAATCTTTGTGGACTTGCTGTGTATCAAAATATCATCTGTTACTTTAGACCAGTGGTTCTGAAATGCAGATGATCCCCTCTCCCCGGTGACATTTGGAAGTTCTAGAAACCATTTTGATTGTTAAGAATGTACGGGGTGAGACTATTGGCATCTAATGAGTAAGTCCAAGGATGCTGCTAAACATCATACAATACAAAAGATAACACACAACCTTCCCGTATCTACCTCACAACAAAGAATTATTTGGCCCCAGATATCAATAATGCCAGCCTTGAGAAACCTTGTTTTAGATAAAAGCCACATCCATAAATCTTTTAGGGACAGGCCTTTCTCTACCTCTGGTCCCCTGGGGGATGATGTTCTTAAAATTATTAGAAACTTTTATGTCTAACAGAGAAGCCTGTATGTCTGCAAGGTCTTTTGTCTACCTGGAATTGTCTTTGGGTTACTGCCTTAGTTTTCTCTGAACTTCATCAAGAAACTTGCATCCCTTATGATGTGATCTTTGTTTTGAAGAAATTCATAGTCTAAGAATCTTTCTCTGGAGAGACTGGTGATGAAAAACAGTCTTTTTTTGATCCTAGAAGGCTTGACCCTTTATGTTTTGTTTAAACTCTGCTAAAAAAAAATATTAACTAAAGAATTTCTTCTTTATTTATTTTTTCTTATTTTTTATTTTAGGCAACTAAAAGAAGCCACGGAGGCTTGAAATTTTACCTTCACGTATCTCCAGGCATCCACAATAACTAGTAGGCACTCTTTCTAGTTTCCTCATTACCATAGGGGACAATGCTGCCAAGTTTTCTGCCACTGCATGACAAATGCCTCTTTGGCTTCCAATAACATTTTCCTCACTGTCTTCAAGCCCTCCTCAATAGCCTGCTTGAAGTCCTATGCTTAGCAGTCTCCTTCAGACCCTTCTAGCTTCCGCCCATTTCCTACTCCCGAAACCAATGCCATAAATGTTTAGATTTTAATTCTTGGTAGTAAAGGTCACCTTGCTCTTGTCACGGTGTGGTTGCTGCAACTATTCATTTGTCATTGCCACCAGGCATATGGGCATCAAAATTTTAGTTTGTGTTTCTCCAAACTAAAATCTGAATGAAGTAGATAGATACTGGAAACAGAGTTGAGAGAGAAGAGTAGTGAGATGAGGAAGGATGAAAATATAATATTAATGTGCATTAATGAGGTTTAGAGGAGCTTGAGTCTGCTGAGATATTTTGAGAAGCACATATAATGCCACTCAGAATTTGTCCGCTGGATAGACAGGGATCTGGATCATTTATTTACTAGCTCCTCTGATGATAAAGTTTTCCTGGGTGAGTTAAGAGTCTTGGACTCTGGAACATGTTTGTGCCTGAGCAGTGCAGTCCTGTAGGGCTGGAGAAAACTTAGAAAGAGAAAAGGTGTACAATGTGTGCATGAGGTGGGATCGTGTCTCTGTGAGGTGAGTTCCAGTTCACACGGAATATCTTCTGTGTATGTAGCTGAAATCAGACCAGCACAAGGGGATAGGATGGCGGAGGGGGCATCAGAAACATCTGCTACACTAAAACTCATTATTTTGTAGGATATTTTATATTTCTTTCTGGAGCCTTTTAGGATTTTGTCTTTATCTCAGGTTTTTTAGAATTTCATTATTACATATCTAGGTATAGGTCTCTTCAAATTCATCCTGCTTGGCACTTGGTAACCCCTTTAAATAGGAAGTCTCTTATCATTTTGAGAATTTTGAATTCTTACGTAATTTCATTTCCTCCATTTTCTCTGTTCTTTCTGAAACTTCTATTTGTTGGGAATTGGATCTCTTGTGTTTTCCATATGTTTGTCTTTTTGCTATATATTCTAGGTGGTTTCTTTGTCAGCCAGACTTTATACTAAACTTTCAAGTTCACTAATAATAATTTTAATTTCTAAGAGCTCATTCACAGATATTCTTTTTCATGGCATTCTGTTCTTGTTAGATGAATGTGTTATCATATCAATTAAGGAAATCTGTGTAGTGCAGGGAGCGGAGCAGACACCTTCGGTGCAGTCATATCCCATCAATCCACATGTGATTCCACTCTCAGGTGCAGTAGACAGTTCCATGTGGGCTCAAACTTGTCTAATGCTGACAGCCTCCTACATTTAGTATGCATCCTTTAATATTTCACCTCAGAACCCTTTCCAGCATCTTTATTATTATCTGTGTTTTCTCCAGGATCAGTTATTTGGCTTGTTCTTTTTGATACTTTTCTTTGAATTGATGATTTTTTCCCCCAATTGTCTCATAAGAAATGGTTTTACATTCATCTTTATGAATAAAACATAATGCTGATTGACCTGAGCTGCTGGAATAATTTTTTCTGCCACTGTATAGAGTTGTTTCTTTATCAAACCATTGAATATTTTCCTTATCTAGGAGGGCAGTGTGTGTGTGTGTGTGTGTGTGTGTGTGTGTGTGTGTGGTATTATTGGCAATGAGCAGATTTTATTTTAAGATATATGGATATGGATGGCAGGTTTCCTCAGACAACTTTAATCTGAGCACAAAATCCCACACATGTAACATTTGCTGTTCCCAACCTATTGATTCAGTTTCTTTAGAAAACAGTTCTCTGGTTTATGCTTCTGAACTTCAAGACCTGTCATTCACTATTCACAGAGGAATGGGAGCCTCTTTGGAGGAGCCAAGTTGCAGTGATGGAGGCAGTTTTTAAATTATTTTCTTTGGTTTCTTCTCTATGATACTCTCTTACTCCCTAGGCCTGCCAACTCTTAGCTGCAGGCTTTTCTGTTTCTCTAGAAAGAACAGTTCCTGCAATTGCTGACACCTGTTCCTCTTCACTTTCTAATGTATGGTTTCATCTGCCTTGCATAGTTTATCTGCCTGTGTAATCTTCTACTTTTTATTGTGTGAAAAGCCATCAAAATATTTGGCCTGTGGATGGCCTCTCCACTCTAAATCATAGAGTGGTTTTGGATCCATCCTCTATTAAATGTCTTTATCATCATCAGTTAAGTGAAATTTTGAAAGTGCATTTTCCAATACATGTTTTTAGTCTGCCATTTTAACCTGGCATTTAGAAATCTTTCTTTTTTTCTTTTTATTGATTTAATAAAGTTTTATTGTTTCTAGTAACAATTTAAAAGTCAATGTAGGAGTATTTTATATTTCGGGATTTTGTCTTTCTAAAACCAAAAAGGTTTTCTTTTATGTAGAAGTTGACTAAAAAAAAAAAAAAGAAGTTGACTGATTTTTTTTCCCCCTTTGATCATTAGAAGAGGGCAGGCAACCCAAAAGCTGTACACTGCATATCGGAAACATTTTCCCCAGTGGTTATGAGCTCTTTTTTTTTTTTTTTGTAAGATTTATTTATTTGAGATAGAGTGAGAGAGCTCACAAGTGCAAGAAGGGGCAGTAGGAGGAGCAAGAGAATCTCAAGCAGTCTTTCCACTGAGTGAGGAGCCTGATGGGGGGAGGTCAAGCCCTCACAATCCTGAGATAATGACTTGAACCAAAATGAAGAGTCAGATACTTCACTGACTGAGCCATCCAGATGCCCTGGTTGTTAGCTCTTCTAAAGAAAGTAATGTTGTCTCTCTGTTGGTTGCCTTTTCAGCTACTCTTTCCTAAGTTCTGCCCCTTTCACTGCCGTCCCATTTACTTAGCTAGATGGCTCACCCTAAGCAGCAATGCTTAGACCACATAAACCTTTTTTTGACCATTGTTCCTTATCTAGGAGTTCTTTTCTCTTTGACACCGGGGGGGGGGGGGGATAGGGGTATGAGTGACCCTTTTTCTGGATATTTGGTGTTGGTGGCCATATTTTTCTAGTATATCTACAAAAGTGACAACTAGTTGGCAAGGTGGGATGGCTGGGAAAATGAGAGTTCGCAAGTGTGAGAAAGAGAATAAAACAAACTGGCAAAAAGAAGGAGAGGCTAAAGGAATCCTGTTTATTCCAGAGGGCTGCCAGGTTCTCTGCCCTTGTATATAGCATCCTTGTAGCCTGGCTTTCTCATGTTGGCTGGAGTAGGTTTCTCTAACTTGAGGCAATTAATGAAACAATCAATAGTCTGAACTAATATACCATCCTTCTAGTGAACTATAAAGAATATTGGGTGATCAGTTGTTTTTAACTAATGCTATTCTAGATTTCTTTCATAAGATTTGGTACTTCTAGTTCTGAAACCAAATGGTAAATGGTTCCACAATATTTTTTTTTA
The DNA here is from genome assembly GCF_053574225.1 of Canis aureus. Classification (NCBI taxonomy): domain Eukaryota; kingdom Metazoa; phylum Chordata; class Mammalia; order Carnivora; family Canidae; genus Canis; species Canis aureus. The sequence goes on from NC_135645.1 coordinate 19,081,080, forward strand.
AGATTTTATTTATTTATTTGAGAGAGTGATAAAGAGAGCATGAGGGAGGTGAAGGGCAGAGGGAGAAGCAGACTCCCTGCTGAGCAAGAAGCCTGATGTGGGGCTTGATCCCAGGATCCTGGGATCACCACCTGAGCTGAAGGCAGATGCCTAACTGACTGAGCCACCCAGGCGCCCCTGGTTCCACAGTATTAACACAATTTTAAACTGTCCACAATAGTTTAAAAATGGTTACTCTAAGATAATCTCTTTTTTTTTAAGATTTTATTTATTTATTCATGAGAGACACAGAGAGAGGCAGAGACATAGGCAGAGGGAGAAGCAGGCCCCATCCAGGGAGCCTGATGTGGGACTCAATCCCAGGACCCCAGGATCATAACCTGAGCCGAAGGCAGATGCTCAACCATGAGCCACCCAGGAGCCCCTCTAAGATAATCTTCTATGATCCTCTGATCCTTTAAGTTGGTACTCCCACAAAAGAGAAACACCTCAATGCCTGAGGCCTTGAGGCAGAAGTGTTTGACAGATTTTGGCGAATGAACTTTGAGCACAGCTTGACAAAGTCTTGGTGTTTTGACTGGGAAAGTTAGCGGACAGTAGAATCAGAAGTGCCAGGAATTGAAGGTAAATTGGAGACAGTTCTAACTCTGAAACTGAATGCAATATCGGGAGGAATTGGTAGTGGGAGAATCCATGGAATGGAGTCCATAAAGTCTGTATTATATTGCTACTCATTTAGGATCAAACTCTACCTTCTGGTTCCTGAAGTAGGGAAAACTGCTAAAAGTGTCATTGTGACTAACCATTTTCTGAAGGCTGAGCAAGATTTAGGGCTTATTATGAATTAAAGAAACAACACTAACATATAGTTTGAGCATCACAAAGCAACATGATGAAAGTTCTACTGAACGTTTTTGAAGACTAAAATATTTCAAGGGGGATCACATTTGGTTACTGAGAATATAGGCACACAAAATTTCAATTCCTGAAGGAATTACCATGTGTTTGAGTTCTCAACAATGCACGCTCCCTTGTGAAATGTTTAAATGTACATATAAATATTAGGAAACAACTTAAAAAGCTCCTTTTTTGTCCTTTTCTGCAAGCTCTCCCTTCTCTATTTCCTCAGCCATATTTCAGATCACTATGTTTTTTCCTTTTAGATTATTTACAGTAAAAATGACAGGAAGCATTTGTTGCTCTCTCAACAATGTTGTCATGTAATTGACTATTATTATTCCCACTTTACAGTCAAAGAAACAGGCCAGAGAAGTCACCCAGCTAGTGAGTGTTAGTAACCTTTGGCTTCTGAGCCTATTGTTATAACCATAACATACTGTGCAATACACAATCTCCAAGTTATATTTGAGGCAATTACCTGTCCTCAGCTGTCCTTATTGGTAAATTCTTCCAACCCACATGCTAGACAGAAGGAGTATGTATCAAGTTTGTCTCAGGTATCCTCCTTCCTCTGCACACAAGGTCTTCAGCCCAGGAATGTGTATCTCCCAACTCCTATCCTGATAGTTTGGAATTAAAACAACAGAAGATGGACCAGTTAGCCAAAGGGAGCTGCGGTGAAAGATCTTAGGAAGTTGAAGTAGGGTTGCTGCATTACTTTGCCAAAACCATGTGCAAAATGCATATGGAAGGGCAGAAATGGAGGGTAAATAGAGGAATCCACTCTGCACCATAAATAATCTCTTGGCCTAAATATTTTTTCATCTTTAATAAATATTGTAGCAATTTATCCTTTTTGCAACTGTCTGAGAATGCCTGTTGACCATACCTTCATGGATTACAGGTTGTTTATCTTTTTTATTGTTATTGATGCTAAGTATTTGATCTAAAATGGTATTATTTTTGGTATTAGTCAAGTGGTGTTGGTTAATGATGAGTTGAATATCTTTTAAAAATATTTTTATATTTTCTCAAACACTTGCTTTCTTATTTTGTGAATATCCTGTTCATGTCTTTCTATTGGTTTGTTCTTTTTCTCCTCATTGTATTGAGGAATAGTTGACATATAACATTGCATTAGTTTAAGATGTACAGCATGATGATCAATATATATACATATTGTGAAATGTCTGCCTTGATAAGTTTAGTTAACATCTATCACCTCCTGTAGTTATAATTTCTTTTTCTCACAATGAGAACTTTTAAGGTCTACTCTCTTAGCAATTTTCAAATATACAGTACGATATTGTTAACTATAGTCACCATGCTGTACATTATTCATTTGATAACAAGAACTTATTCATCTGATAACAGAAAGTCTGTATTTTGTAACTTTCTCCGCATCCATTATTTCCTGATGTGTGCTTAACAAATTGAATATTCATCACAAGTTTATCCACAAACTTTTTGTTATAAATCTAAGTCTCTCTTCAGTATGTTCAACCATCTAAATATATCTCCCTGTCTCATTTCTTTTTCCTTAGAGACACCACCTTTGGAACTTTCTTTTATCTTTTTTTAAAAAGATTTTATTTATTTATTCATGAGAGAGACAGAAAGAGAGGCAGAGACATAGGCAGAGGGAGAAGCAGGCTCCCTGCAAGTAGCCTGATGTGGGACTCGATCCCAGGACCCTGGGATTATGACCTAAGCCAAAGGCAGACGCTCAATCACTGAGCTGTCCCAGGTGCCCCACCTTTGGAACTTTCTGACTCCCTGTCCTAAAATGTACTAATTGTTCTTCAGGCCTACCATACATCTGTTTTTCCCTGTTTTATTTTACCATCGCTGTTGGGATTCTCTCTCTTCTGTGTGAATCCCCCTGCTTCCTGATCCTACACCTCATCTCTCTTGGCTTATTTTTCTTTAGTCAGTGAAGCAGTTTTGCAATTGTTTTCCAGGAAATGATGCAAGATGGCTAAACTTTTTCACATCTGATTTACCTAAGATGCCTTAATTCTTTCATCACATTTGATTGATATTGTGGCTAAGTATAGAATACCAAGTTGGAAATCATTTTCCCTCAAATAGTGTTTTAGATTCCTAAAACATTTTAAAAGTTGGATGTCATTTTTATTTCTCTTCCTTTGTATGTGACCTATTTTTTCTCTCTTGATATATCAGTATCTTCTCATTATTGCTGATTCCTGAGACACTGTGATGATTTGTCTTGATGTGAACTCTTTTCATCCACGGTGGGGGAGTCCTAAGTGGGTGCTTTAACCCAGACTCTCATGTTCTTCAATTTGGGGAATTGATTGGAAGCATGATAGGCATTTTCTTGAAATTCTTTTCTTGACACAGAGAATCCCTACTAGCATTTCAAGTTGAAGTTTAAAAATTACTTTCATTGAGATTTCTGACTCTCCCTTATGTTAAAAGCAAAGCAAAATGAAACAGCAGCAACAGCAATGCAGGCTATCATTCTACCTTGTGCATATATCTATCATTCTATTTTGTTGTAATGATGTTATTATTTATATTTCCTTTTAGACACTTAGCAATTTGAAGATGCTGTATTTTAAAAGGCAATTATTTTTTTTAAATGTATTCCTCACACTTTTATGTATTTCCCTTATTGAAAGAAAGTTAATATTTTTGAGAAAAGGAAATGCCCACTGTAAGATAGATAATAGATAAGTACTACAAAAAAGAAAAACGTATGATGTTCTATTTTTTTAAAGATTTTATTTATTTATTCATGAGAGACACACAGAAAGAGGCAGAGACACAGGCAGAGGGAGAAGCAGGCTCCGTGCAAGGAGCCCGACATGGGACTCAATCCCAGGTCTCCAGTATCACGCCCTGGGTTGAAGGCGGTGCTAAACCGCTCCACTGAGCCACCCAGGCTGCCCTGATGTTCTGTTTCTTAGTGGAAGTAAGCAAAACTATTTGCTCTGGGCATTAGCTTAGTAAGCAAAACTATTGCTCTGGTCAGTTATAGGGTATGTTTGTGAATTGCTGCTGGGGTCCTCCTGGTGGGTTTGGAAGGGCAGAGGTTTACTGGCTTCCATTTGCATTAACCAGAGATGGAAATCTCATTTCCTAAGAAGATCTTTCTGGTGAGATCTTTCTTTCTGGTGACACTAGCAGGAAGACAGCCCTTTCCATCCAGATGGCTAGATTCCTGAAGGACAGAAATAGCTCCTTCCACTGTGAGTGAAAGAAAAGCAAAATGAGATTGAGAGACTGAAGACAGGTCATCTAGAGGAATCAGCAGAAAACTAGTGAGGTATTAATGCCTTGTGTGAGGAGGAATTGGTTGTTTTGGTAAAGATGACATATTAATAGTGTTGGAACCCTATTGTGTATGCTTCAAGGACATACATGACTGTTATTCTCCTAAGCAATGCATGTATATTAATTCTAAGGAAATATTCCATTTTTAGAATTATATAGCTTATTCACAAAACCCAGAAAGGCATTGTGCCTAGTTCCAAACAATGACTACACACAAGTCATCATTAGACTAATATCCAGGCTGGGAATGACAGTACTTGAATCAGCATATTTGTTCTTCTTAATGGTATGAAAGAAAAAAAATGCAGGATTGGGGGTGGGGTGGGGAGCCTGGGTGGCTCATTCAGTTAAGTGTCTGCCTTTGGTTCAGGTCATGATCCCATGATCCCGTGATCCTGAAGTTCCCAGATCAAGGCCCAAGTTGGGCTCACTACACAGCAGGGAGTCTGCTTCTCCCTCTCCCTCTCTTTTCCCCCCATTCATGCTCTCTTTCTTTCTCTCTCTCTCTTTCTCTCTCTCAGATGAACTCCCTCTCCCTCTGCTCCTCCCTCTGCTCATGCTCTCTCTCTTGTTCACTCTCTCAAATAAATAATTTTTTTTTAAAAAGGCAGGAGGAATAGTGACATCAATAATTTAGATAATTTATTTACATTTTATCAGGCAATCCAAGAATAAACTCAATGATTTTAAAAAAGACTTACTAATGAATTAATTGATTCTGATTCCCTTTTAAAACATGCATTTATTTTCACAACAAAGCACAGCAATGGCCATAAACAAATATCTTTAGAATATCACAGTCATCAGAGCCTTTCATACACATTGGCTCATTCAACTTTCATTGGTTAAATAACATCTCAGTGACATAGACTGTATTATTATTCTCATTTTATCGATTATACACTAAGACTCAGAGAGGTTAAGGATTTTTTCATGTTCACATAACCATAAAGTGGTAAAATTGGATCCAATTATATTTTCCAAGTCTTTTGTACTAAATCATTGTCAAGGTATAATTTGGGGTGTTTAATTTTTAATATGCTTGCTCTGATTGAATAGCAAAAGTAGTTAATGTTGCAGAGAGTTGTAACACACATAGTTACCCTCCCCAAGCTCCTCTTCATCCGCCCCTTCCTCTTCTTTAAAAATTTTCAGCTTTCCTTTTGTGAAATATGCATACTCTGAGCAAACCTAACATTGGACCTCCTCATTGCAGTTCTTTCCCCACAATGATATCGCATGCTAAGGAGCTTGGGGTGTGAGGAATGCATTGTAGGAACTAGAGACTGTGTACCACTGAAGGCTCTGGCAAAGTATGGGCTATATGTTTGTGCATCAATGTGTAGGTTAATTCCTACTATAGATTATAGGAGGAAGAAATAAGATTGCTAAACCAGCAATGGGAAAAAAAGGGATAACAGAGGAAGAGGTAAAAATGTAGAATTGTATTAGGAAGTTGGATTCATCGAAATGTTTGAACACCCAGGAGCTTATATAAATGATGTTTTTTATTTTCTTTCTTCTTTTCTTTCTTTTGCAATAAAGAACATATTTTACCTTTAATCTGGTGATTTTTATATTTAACAAATTAAAAAAATAAATGAAGATGCTGATTAAACTATAATGGGAAGTAGGTCTAAAGCAGAGAGAGACCTTCTTCTTTGGTTTTATTTTCTGTTTTGTGGTCTCCCCTATTGGTTTGTTTTCTTAGTCATAAGTGATTTGTTTCTTGTAAAATTAAATTGATCCTCTCATTACTGGAAAGGGCTACAAGTGACAAGAAGATGTTTTTAAAATCAAAAGCGAACTGCTAATTAAAAAAAAAAGAGAGAGAGAGAGAGAATCTGCCTCACAGAGTTGTTTTGCAGAGAGGGTGTGGAGGTGGGTGAGCAAGGCATTTCTATTCTGAAGCCTGTAGTCACTTGGCACATGTGAGAAGATCAGATGCTGACCTTTTCTTTTTGGTGCCAATATCAGCATTAAATAAAGTAAATATTTTGATCTGGGGTTTCACATAAACACCTCCATGTAACACAAACTATTCACTTAATTTTCTTCAAGTTTAGTAGAATATGGCACGTTAATATATTTCAGATGACTTGCAGTGTTACTGTATATGGTGTGTGTATATGCATGTATTTCTACACATTCCTGCAGTCCTGTCTCCTTATTTCTTTATACACACTGCAGTTGGTTTGTTGTTCTTCTTCCCTGCGGGGAATAATGAGTGAGCATTACAGATAAGACGTTAAACAGCTGTTTGGGTTAAACTTCCTTAGCCTAATTGGCAGAATGACTAGTCTCACAACATGCAAAAGATGAGATGTTGGTGGGCAAAGGAATGTCTGGAAGAATGTGTGAATATTTCACATTTCTAGTTTGTAAATTCGATGGACCTCAGATTACAGCTTGATGGCCACTGCTGTGTTCTGCATACAGCAGCTTCCAAGTGTGACTATAGAAGGGCTTATTAGAGGTCAGTTACAGCGGAGACAAGGTATTAATCCTTCTTGCTGTTGCTTCAAGTTCCTGGGTTGAGGTACTGATAAATTAATTGACAAACCTAAGATTCTAAGAGGCAAAACCCACAGAATATTCAGCGGTTGAGGGTCTCCTACTGTGACTGGCATTGCCTAGCTTTGCTTCTCTTTTTACAAATGAAAGACATAGGTACAAAAAGAAGAAGAAGAAAAGAAGAAGAAGAAGAAGAAGAAGAAGAAGAAGAAGAAGAAGAAGAAGAAGAGTGGAAGGAAGGGAAAAAAGTAGGGAAGGAAGAAGGAAAGAAGGTAGGAAAGAAGGAAGGAGGGGGAGGGATGGAAGGAAAGAGGGAGGAAAGGAGGAAGGAGTGAGGAAGGCAGACAGGAAGGAGGAAAGAAATCCTTACTTAAGGTCTAAATGTAACATAACACTGAACATCAGAATTTTCTCATTGAACCATCTGAAACATAACTGTGAAAAATGCAAGACTGTGTACTATTTTATAGAAGGGTAAGATTTCTAGGACGATGCTTTAATACTCATCATTAAGTATGAAAAAGAATTATTTGCTGATGTTTGTGTGTGCAACCTCCTGAAAATTCCAGTCTTCTCTTGGATATCCAAGTTCCAAAATATTTCAGGAAAGAATGTTTCATAGAAGTTAGGACTAAGGTTTTGAATCCAGACGGCCTGTTTATGACCTTAGAAAAGCTACTGAATTTCTTTCTTTCTCAGAGTTCTCATTTGTAAAATGGGGAAAATAATAACATGTTCCTCCTGGTTGAAAGGTATTGCTTTGCACATGTCTCATAGTTGAAGGGTAGGTTGACTTGTTCTGAGAACAAATGGAGCCTAGCTACTGGGATTAAATTCAGGCTCCTCCTTTTGTTGGCTCTATGACCATGGGCAAGTCACTCAACCTCTCTGTGCCTCAGTTTTGTCTTGTGTGAAATGAGAATAATAGTCTGAATTTCATGAATTGTGTCATATAAAAAAGGGAGGACTGAGTCAAAACTCTTTTCCCCAGATTAATTGATATATAACATTGCATAAATTTATTTGGCTCATTCAGTTAAGTGTCTGCCTTTAGTATACAACATTGATTTATGTATATATTGCAAAAATGATTACCTCAAGGTTAGTTAATATTTATTACCTCTCATAGTTTTTTTCTTGTGATGAAAACTTATAAATACCTAGTCTCTTAGCAATTTTCAAATATACAATACGTTATTAAGTATAGTCATTATGTTGTATATTACATGCCCTGAATTTACTCACCTCATAACTGGAAATTTGTACCTTTTGACCACCTTCACCTAATCCCCTCACCTCCTAGCCGCCCCCCCCACCCCGCCTCTGGCAATCTGACCACCATCCCTTCGATCTTTGTTTCTATGAGTTTGAGCTTTTTAGAATCCACGTATAGGTGAGACACACAGTACTTGTCTTTCTCTGTCCCACAATAATGTGTCCATGGCTTTCTCAGATGGGTCACCAGTCGAGGAGTTGGAAACATAAGGAGAGGACAGCATGTTGGGACACCTTTGGAAGTTGAAAGGGAACACTGAATAATTATGCAGGAATACTAGAGTTTCTACAGTCTGCATGGACTGTCCAATGGCAAACAGAATTTAAGGCCACTGATTTTACTCAGGCTGAAATAAGGAGCCCTGGTCTGGCATCGCCTTGGCATCCTTAGAATATTTCTAAGTACCAAATGTAACCTGTTTGCCTTTATCCAGGCCTTTGATTTACTAAGAAGGAAGTGGCCATCTGAGATGGATTTAGGATTCTTTCAACTTCTTCATCCTCCAGCAGTTTGGTATCTATTGCTACCTATGGCCTAGTCCTCTATGTGGCTTCAATAACTGACCATGTGTTCCATATTCTCTTCATAAGAAACAAGAACTTAATTAGAACAAACTGATGGTTACTAGTGGGGAGGTGGGCAGAGGGATAGGTAAAATAGGTAGGTAATGGGGATTAAAGAGTACACTTATGATGGGAAAAAGAAAAAAAGAAAAACTAATGAACTTAGAACAAAAACTCCCACAGTCAAATCTTGGGTAGTTTATTAGTTTATTCTTGGGTATTTTTCTTTTCCCATCAAAAACAACTTTCAAGGAAAAAGAAGGAATGGGAAAAATAATACCATTTGCATGTGTGGTGTCCCCCAACATCTGCCATACCCACGACAGTGTGTCCATGGCTTTCTCAATGGGTCACCAGTGGAGGAGTAGGAGACATACGGAGAGGACAGCATGTGGGTACTGGCTCCATGGGGAGCTTTCTCAGAGTCCTGTTAGACTATGTCACCACTTTAAAAAAGGAAGTAAGAATCAGTGGGGGATATGGTTCTTGTACATTAGGGAAAAACTGGCAGAATTAATTTGATAGTGCATTTGGAAGTTCATTTTATCCTTGTCTGGATTTTGGCAGCATCAAAAATTATATTAAATTCACTTAGAGGTAATAAAATATGAATGTTCCGCCAAACTCCTTAAAAATACTCATATATTTAATTTCAGAAAAGAGTAAAACAAGGTAGCACAGACATCAAATTCTTTTGTGAGCTCAAAACAGAAATTAGTTTTGATTTATTTTGTACATATTTTGAGTAAATTAGAAAATTATCTTCAATCCTGTTAAGTAATCAGGAGAGTGGCACCTGGGACACCTGGGTGGCTCAGAGGTTGAGCATCTGCCTTCGACTCAGGTCATGATCCCGGATCTGGGGATCAAGTCCCACATCAGGCTCACCCGAAGGAATCCTGTTTCTCCCTCTGCCTGTGTCTCTGCCTCTCTCTCTCTCTGTGTCTCTCATGAGTAAATAAATAAAATCTTAAAAAAAAAAAAAAAAAAAAAAGGAGAGTGGCACCTGTCCAGAGGCATTCCAAAATTTCACCCTAACAGGGTGGTGACCTTAGATACAAGGCTTAGTTAAGTAATGAAATTTCTTTCTTTTTAAAATTGTTATTTTTAATGAGAATAGTTGACATACATAGTATATTAGTTTCATGTATATAGCAGTGATTCAACTATTATACACATTACAAAAAGGTCACCACAGTTAGTACAGTTCCCATCTGTCATCATACAAAGTTATTACCATATTATTGACCATATTCCCTATGCTGTACTTTGCATTCTTGTGACTCCTTTACTTTAGAAGTGAAAGTTTGTATCTCTTCAACCTCTTCACCTACCTGGCTCATCCTTCTACTTCCTTCCCCTCTGGAAACCACCAGTTTATTCTCTGTATTTATGAGTCTGTTTCTGTTTTGCTGTTGTTTTGTTTTGTTTTTGTTTTTGTTTTTTGTTTGTTTTGTTTTAGACTCTACACACAAGTGAAATCATATGGCACTTGTCCTTATCTGTCTTATTTCACTTAGCAAAGTATTCTCTAAGTCCATCCATGTTGTTGCAAATGGCAAGATTGCATTCTTTTCTATGGATGAGTCATATTCCATTACACACACACACACACACACACACACACACACATACACCACATCTTCTTTATCTATTCATCTGTTGATGGATACTTAGGTTTTCCTCCCTGTCTTGGCTAGTGTAAATAATACTGCTATAAAGATAGGGGTGCATTTTTTTTTTCAAATTAGTGTTTTTGTTTTCTTTGTGTAAATACAGGTAGTGAGATTACTGAATCATTCTGCATTTCCATTTTGAATTTTTTGAGAAAACTGCATACTGTTTACAGCCACAGTGTCTGCACTAATTTACATTCCCACTAATGGTACATAAGGGTTCCCTTTTCTCCATATCCTCACCAACATTTGGAATTTCTTGTCTTTTTGATGATAGCCATCCTGACTAGTGTCAGGCGATATCAGATTATGATTTTGATTCATATTTCCTTGGTGACTGTGATGTTGAGCACTTTTTCATGTGTCTGCTGACCATCTGAATGCCTTCTTTGGAAAAATGTCTATTCAGGTCCTCTGCCCATTTTTAAATTGGATTATTTGTGTTTTTTGGTGTTGAGTTGTATAAGTTCTTTATATATTTGGATATTAACCCTTTTTCATATGTATCATTTGCAAATATCTTCTCCCATTTAGTAGGTTGTCTTTTTGTTTTGTAGACTGTTAGCATTGAGGTTTCTAAAATGGGCCCAGCACCCAGTAGTTTTTTACTTTTGGGTCTTTGTCACATGGAAGACTTGCATTGGGTGTCATTTATCTCATATGACCTGATTTTGCTTTTCTTTTTCTTCTACTTTAGGAGATTGAAGTTCCCATTGACCTTATGAATCTTGTTCAAGATTTACCACCGCTGTGAAATCTTTACTTTCAAAAGATGGAATTAAAGATGTTCCAATTGATCTTTGACTTTACCTCTATGAGAATACCTTTTATGTTTGATGAATAATGCTGACTTGTTTATTTTCTTTTTTAAAAAAAAGATTTTATTTATTTCTTCATGAGAGAGAGAGAGAGAGAGACAGAGAGAGAGAGAGAGGCAGAGGGAGAAGCAGACTCCATGCAGGGAGCCTCATGTGGGACTCGATCCCGGGACTCCAGGGTCATGCCCTGGGCCGAAGGCAGGAGCTAAACTGCTGAGCCACCCAGGGATCCCCTATGTTTATCTTCTGTATTAGTTTTTGAAATTTCTGGAAAAGCATCTGAATCATCAGAGTCCAGTGAATTACTTAGTATAGATCCCTCATAACTTTCTCCAAACTGAACAGAACTTCCTTCTGAGATTCAGGATTAAATTTGATAATTTGGAGTGAAGAATTGCTGAATAAGTCCATACTTTCTTAGATCAGTCCAGATCATAATGTGATGGATTAAAGATGCCTAGGGCCTGGCTTGCATGTGTTAGATTAGTTAGTATGTCAGGTTACATAGAATTTCTTGGTCATCAGGTTGGCATATTCTGTAGTCCTCCTAAATGTTTTTCAACATTTATGGATGTATTTATGGAAGATCATCTGTATGAGAATTGTCTGAGTAGGTTCTTACTGTTGCAGATTTCTTTACCTTATCCCAGAACAGAGGAATCAGAATAACCACAGATGAACCCTGTAATTCTGCATTTTATCAAGATACTCAGGAAATTCTTATGCTGAATAATATTTAAGAACCAATACATTATAGATAGTAACTTTCTCATACTTAAATACACCAAATGACATCTATATTAATGATAATAATAACAATGACTAAACTTTATTGAGTTCTTATTAGGTGCTTAGTAATAGTGGTAAGATCTATTAATATTCTGTAATTTCACAGTTATATTATGAGGATTATGAATTAATATAGTGCCTGAAAGACATGCACAGCTGTGAAATACAATTATCTTTTTATTTCCATGATCACAGAGTGATTTGGTAGCAGAATTGGAAATTGATTCCAGGGAACCATTTTTTTTCTACCAATGCTTACGAGAAAGACTTGCATGAATAAAAAGAAAATGTAATGTTTAATACCCAGCTCCAACATTGTCTTATCTGTCTACTTTTCCTCTTATTATATGGGTCCTTCCTCACAGAAATGACCAACTACTCATGGCTTCTCCTTTTTCTACATTTCCAGTAAAGAAGTATATTTTCATGGCTTCAGGAAATTATAATTCTTGGTCATTGACATATTCTCATCATTGGCACTTGCATACAACCAGTTGATTTATTTATTCAGATAGATGAGTCTATCAAACAACTGAAGAACTAAAACAGTGACAATAGCTTTCATGTACTTATCTGCTTTTTTTGATTGTTTTTCTTATCTTAATTTTGTCTTTCCCTTAACTTGTTTCCAATAGTTTTATCCTAAGTGTATTTACCTAAATAAGAAGTTAATTAATTTTAATTGCTTTAGAACAGTAATAGGGTCACAGTATTTCTTACTCACTTGATATTAATGTACTGAATTTTCTCCCTTTTATTGTGGGTAGCCATAGTTCATTTGTTTTCATTTCAGTATTACACTGCATTATTTGAATATACCAATATTTTAATTCTATTCTTCATTCAATAGGTATTTTTCATGTTTATAGTTTTGTTCTATTACATACACTATTTCTATGAATATAGGTGTATGTATCTCCTGGAGCTTATGTGCAAGATACATAGGAGTAGCAGTGTTCGGTCATAGATATGCATATCTTCATATTTACTAAATAGTACCACACCACTTTTCTGCCAGCAACACATAAGAGACCTGGTTTGTTTGCCTATTTATTTTAGTATAGTCTAACTTTAATCAGAGTCTCTAATATCTCCCAAAGTGATAGAAGGAAATTGAATAATTTCAACTCCAATCACTCTTCTCCATTTTAAATATTATTGTTGCCTACATTTTTTGGTATTTTTTTCGCTAATTCATGGTGATAGTAATAGATACTCATGAAAAGTACAGACTCCCTAGATTCAAATCCTGGGTTTACTGTTTGTCAGCAGTGATTCTTTAACAAGTTGTTTAGTCTATTTTGGCCTGGTTACTCCATCTGTGAGGATACTATTAGTAACTATCCCTTAGATTTGTTAAGAGAATTAAACTTTTAATAAATATAAAGTACTTTAAAGAATTTCTAGCATATAGAAGTACATTAGCTATCACTTTTTATATTTTATTTGCTCTGAACTTTCCCTACATTAGTAATGATTGTTAGTATTTTTGAACAATTAATGCTTGATTGGATTTATTCATGCTTGCTAATTTCTTTGTTTACCATTGCTTCTTGCATCCTACTCCTTCCTTTATTATCATAAATTTCTAACCTTCCTGAATTATGTCTTGCAATCATTTCTTAGATAAATATGTGTGAGTGGTAATTTTTTTGTAAATCTAAAAATCTTTTCCTTGTGCTTCACTTCGGAATTGTGGTTTAGCCAAGCATAGAATTTTAGTTTGCATATTTTCACTCAGCAGTGGGAAGACTCATTGTTTTTTTCCTCTATTCCTGCTAATGAGCAGTATACTAACTGTTTTTATTAGCTTGAAGATGGCCTGTCTTTTTTCTTTGGGTACTTTCGAGAGATTTTCTTTGTTTTAGTATCTGGTTATGTCAAAATATTAAACTTTATATATTTGTATATATGACATCCATTAATTGTGGATAATGTTCAGCTATTATGTTTCTTTCTCCTACTTTACAATATATTTCTGCAATATAGCAAAGTATATAGTTCCATGGTCTCAGTAGCTGAGGAAACGGAAACACAGAGGTTAAATGCTTTTCTAACAACAAAAGTAATTTTAAAATGTTAAGTGTCTACAAGAAACCAATAGATGAATATCTTAGTAATAATGATAATTATTATCACAGAAATTAGTTGTGATGTTTGAGCCAAAAAGACTCATGATTCATCTCTATGTTATAGAGTGCCAAGCCAGACAGAAAAGGTATTTGAAAAATGAAATGATCCAGAAAAAAATAGGTCTGTTGAATGTTGTAAGATATTTCAGTGCTTCTAGCACCTGTATGCTAGAGTTACCATTGGGCAGATGTTGGTTCAAGTGGCAGACTGGATAACTTTTGGGAGGTTCCAGGAGGCAGGTCCTACAGCTCCTTTTAGGTCCTAGAATTTTATTGATGTTCATTACTGATTCTACTTTGGGCATTCAAATAATCATTCTCTACAGTAGAATTCTCTGAGTGATGGTTCCCAAAAAGATGTGTTCACATTCTAATCCCCAGAACTTATCAGTATTACCTTATATAACAAAATATGTGATTAAGTCAAAGATCTTGAGAGGAGGAGTTTATCGTGGATGATCTGGGGTAGGGGGAGGCCCAAAATGCAATCACATATATTCTTATAATTAAGAAGCAGAGGGGATTTTGAGAAAGATGATGAAGCAGTGTGATACAGTGATGTAGCCATAAGCCAAGAGCCACTAAAAGCTGAAAGAAGCAAGGAATAGATTCTCTCATGGAGCCTTCAAAGGGAGAATGGCTCTGCAAACACCTTGATTTCAGACTTCTGGACTTTGGAACTGTGAGAGAATCCATTTCTCTCCTGTTTAAAGCCACCAAGTTATGAGGTAGTTTGTTATGGCAGCCATAGGAAACTAATGCATCTTCCATCAGAGATGTTCTATGTTAAATACTTTAGGGCTGGAGTTTTGCTGTAGACTGAATGTTTTTGTACCCCTCCCTCAATTCATATGCTGAAATCTTAATCTGCAGTGTGATGGTGATTTGAGGAGGTGATTAGGTCATTGGAGCAGACTCCTCATGAATGCAATCAATGCCCTTATAGAAGAGGTACCATAAAAATTTCTGTCTCTTCTGTGTGAAATTACAGAGACAGATGGCTATGAACTTGGAAGCAGGCCCCCATCAGACAGCTGATCTCCTGGCACCTGCATCTTAGACTCTCCAGACTTTAGAACCCATGCAAAATAAAGGTTTGTTGGTAAGCCACTTAGCTTGTAATATTTTTTTGTTAAAGCAGCCAGAAAGGACTAAGATAGGTTTCTATTTTCCTGGAATTTTCCAGTTTTACCATTACTCCTGGTGTTACTGCTGCAGTCTGGCACTGCTGAACTTACAGGATAGGATAGAATACGTGATGAAGAGAATTTACAACTGGGGAGTCTGACAGTGGGTGTGTGATGAGGAGGCTGTGTTGATGTGGATGGAGGCATCTCTAACCCACATTCACACAAGGATGAAGAGGGCTATCCCATTGAGTAGAGACAAGGTTTGTGTTTAAATTAGGAGCTGATTTTGGAACTAGAGAGATCAAGTATCATAGATCAGAAGAATGGAGCACAGAGCAGGCCAGACATATTTTCTTCTGTAGTTTACACAGGGTCTTAGCCATGTTAAATTGATTCCATTTTGAGGGGTGTGAGTGGCTCATTTGGCTAAGTGTCTGCCTTTGGCTCAGGTCATGAACTTGGGGTACTAGGATCGAGTTCCATGTCAAGCTCCCTTCTCAGTGAAGAGTCTGCTTTTCCCTGTCCCTCCCCCCACCCCATGTTTCCCTCCACCCCCTGCTAGCTTGTGCTCTCTGGTACACAAGTTCTCTCTCAAATATATATATATATATATATATATATATATATATATATATATACACACACACACACACACACACACACACACACACATAAAATAAAATGACTCCATGTTGTATATGGACTCTTCTCTCTCCACAATCTACCACATCCAACCAAATAGAATTCGGTGCCTTCAAAATGGTACCACGTCCAAATGGAGTTAAGTCATCCTTAACTCTTTCCTTTCAATAATCTATCACCTCCAAATGGTCCTAATCCACTATATCTGAATGGTACCAAGTACCAAATGGTATTTGGCTTTACTTGTTAAGTGTCTCTAAAATCACTTCTATCTTCTTTTTTACTGCAAACACCCCTGTTGTCTCTCACCCTGGCTATTGTCAACACATCATAGTCCTCTGTCTCCAAACCCTTTCTCTTTTAGTTAATCCTCAAAATTTTGTACATTGTTATAGAAGCTGTATTTCATGCACTGTCCTTCTCTGTTCTCAACCTTTCCGGGATTCCTGTCTGCAATGGATAAAGGATAAGCTCTTCAGCCTAGCTTAAAAGGCCATTCATAATATGGCCCCATACCTCTTCCCAATTTGTTTTCTCAGCACTTCCATATTGTCGATGACCTCATATCATAAGTATTCACTGTTCTCTACATCTGTCATGCTATTGAACATGATTATGCCTTTACACTTGCTACCTCTCTTTGATGGAGATTGTTATTTTCTACTTGGTAAAGTTCTGTTTATTTTTTAAGATTCGGCTCAAAAATATTCTCTTGTGAAGCTTTCCCCTACTCCTCATCCATTCTATACTCCCATAACACACTATAAAGAGCATTTTCACAAATTGTTTCATTTGTCTATTTCTTCTACTAAACTGCGAATACCACCACGCTAATACCATCATGTATTATTTACCTTATTCATTTTTGTATACCTACTTTTCCCATTTAGTACCTAGTACACAGTAGGTACTCCATATTTTTTATCTGATAAAAAAAATCTTGATATTTTTATCAGATAAAAATAATAAATTTATTTAAATTTGCCTACAGTATTAAGTAGAAGAGTACAATGAAATAGTTAATTATATTATGCACTCTGACACATTTCATAGAGATAAATCTCTGTGGAAAAAAATGTTAAAAGAAGTTGAAAATTAAACTATAACTCCATGTTTTCCAAGTTGCTAGATCTCTACTTTTGATAAATTGTCAGGCATTCTTATCAGATTTTTATCTGATATGTGACAAAATAGAAAATAATCTTTAAGCAAATGCATAATACATGTAGGGTTTGCTACATTTAAAATAATCCTGCCATGAATCTTTTTGTGAAATTGAAAAAACTCTTATAACATAAATAATTATCCCAAATTGTAGCTTCAGAATTTCTTAGATGGTGGAATATATTAAAATAGCAAAATGGACCGCATGTACTCTTTTCTTGTAAAAAGTAAGTTGAAACGTTTTCTTGCAATGATTGACGTATTGAGGACACTGAAACTCTAGTCAGTAGTGGTGAAATTTCTAACTTTATATCAGAGAGTTTTCACTTATTGTGAAGTAAGTGAAATAGTTTTTTTGTTGTTCACTGTTTTCTTCTTGAGGGCAACTTATATCAAATTGGATAACTCAAAGTTCAGGTTGAGATTTTTTTGTACTTATGAGTAAAATATCTTCTTTTGTGTCTCTAACTCTTGTTTTATTTTTTCTCCTTTAAATTATCTTCCAGATTCAATACTAAATATGATTTCATTAAAAGGAAATTTTCTAAACAATTCTTAGGAAATCAAAACAGGCTGTTCTGCTGAAATATTAGCTTTTAATGCAACTTAAAATAGGAAATGTTTGTATTTCTTACATGATCATTTTAATAAAATAAATAATTGAATATCTAATAAGGGATGATTTAGTAAATTTTGCATTAATACCATAAATTTTAATTAACAGACAATGCTTTAAATGACTTCCACATATGAACACTAGCATTAGCTCTTAGAAACAATGGCAAATGACTTATATAAAAATTAATCCTCGGGGTAGCTGTTTTTGTGTAAGCTCTCCCTCCTTATGTATGAAAAATAGGAAACAGTTCTTAGCTAACATTTAATAAAATGGTCACAGAAATGTCTTTCTGTGAAAGGGTAAGCTCTCAGGCTGTTTGGGTTAAAAAAAATTCAAAGAAATGAACTCATTCCTGCTTCTGCTTCTTGTCAAAATTTCACTGAAATGAATATAGGTCTCTTATCAAAATGAACATGAGATGAATTGCAGAGTTCACTGTTCCCTTCTTTGCTGTTGGAGGTGCTGTTGGTTTTTCTTGCAGCTATAAATGATGCTGAAAGAATGCAGACCAGAATCTAATGAATTTTATGCCAAGCAGTCATAGAAGCAGCACACTTTCTACTGTCATCCTATTTATGGAGGTTTTTTGTGGGTTTTTATTTATTTTTTTTTTTAGCTATTGATATAGAAAAGTCTGTAGAATTCACAATGTTTGATTAAGACTGGGGGGCAAAGTCTATCTTTTTGAGCACAACAGGCTCTAGTTTCTGTTTTTGCATTTCTCTTGAAGATAGAAATTATAAAGAAGGACTGTCTTTTAGGGAGGCTAATACTAATGCGAGATTATATTTAGAGATGTTTGCTTAAACAGAAATCCACTGGTGAAAGCCCAGTTGACTCATCAGTCACTAAAAAGATGCTGTAACAGTTTTCACTCTGGAATGTACTGTTGTAAGATATGAAACAAAACTTATATTTTTAAGGGGGGAGGGTGTTCATAGTACCACAAAAAACACAACCTAAAATACTAAGCAACTTGATTCAAAAAGGACTCAGAGCCCTAAAAGCCTTGGTCAAAAGTGTTTGTTCATGTGAAGCCAGCCCTCTGTGTTTTGTAAAGGGCCAATAAGTCAGATGATTTGATAAAAATGTTTTTGTGCACTTATCTTAGGAAAAGGAACTAAAAATTGTTTCCATTTTGGGATGTTTTAAACAAAGCCTTAGGAATATATTTTATTTAGTGGCCATATGGAGCCCAAAAGAATAGATATTTGCATTTCAGGGGCTTCTTTAAATGCATCAACTGAAGTAGCATATTTGCATATAGAGTAATTGAAGAAGGGTGGGAGTAAAGAGAGTTCTACAGAAATGTCAATTCCATCTGCTGTTTTAAGTCATGGTATAACCTTAATTTCAATTTTAGTTTTCTTGTCCCAAGTAATAATACAGAGCGAACTAAACATAAAGCACTGTAAGGGAAGAATAAGAAAAAAACCAGTGCTGCCTTTGAGGAGTTTGCAGTTCTACTTGAGACTTGACTTTTTTGTTTGGTGTGTAAAAACAGCACAGAGCTGAGCAAATGGTTTGTAGGAGCACTGAAAGGTTTTGTAATGACCACCAGTTCACCAACCCCATTTGGTTTCAGTGTTTGGAAAATCATTAGGTAAATTGCACATGAGATTTACATAACATAAATATAATATAAAAAAATAAATAAATATAACATAATGTGATATTATATAGATATAATCTGTATTTTACAATATTAGCTTTATGATTCTTAGTCTACTCTTCATTACATTTTTTTTTTTAAATTTATTTATGATAGTCACAGAGAGAGAGAGAGAGAGAGGCAGAGACATAGGCAGAGGGAGAAGCAGGCTCCATGCATTGGGAGCCCGACGTGGGATTCGATCCCGGGTCTCCAGGATCGCGCCCTGGGCCAAAGGCAGGCGCCAAACCGCTGCGCCACCCAGGGATCCCCTTCATTACTTTTAAAGTATTTGTCAACACTGCTGGAAAAAATGATCAATGCTATTTCTCTCTTTCTTTTAGATTGATTTTGAGGTAACAAGATGACAGAGTTTCAAAGAAACATAAATGGGGTATGTGACCAAAAGACATTGGAGTTGAGAATATTATCTGTAAAAACTAATTTTGAATTAAGTACGTTTGTTGGTATGTGTTCCTTTTTTTAAAAAAAAATTAATAGGTTGAAAGTGAATATCCATAAGGTCTTTTCTTGAAGTATTTATGTGACCATCTACTGCTACTGAAGGACCCTTAAAAAAGCAGAACAAGATAAAATATAACTACATATGTATATATTTTACAAATGACAATGCTTACAAAACTGATTAGATACCTAATGTTAATGACTCATGAGTTTTCAATGAGATAATCTATTTCCAACATATTCTCTCTGGTTGCCTGTAGGGAATAGTCAGTGTAGCACTGAGGACAGGGGCAGCTTATGTATATATAAGATCTAGGTTTGTTTCTAGGTACTAGATGTCAAATTATTCAGCATTGATGACTGTGGTCAGGGAGATTTGAACACCCAGGAAAGTTTCAATAAACTAAAGGAATTCAGTTGCTTTTAACCAATGTGATGACTAAAGGCAAAATTTCCAGGACTTGTATATAAAAGGGGAAGATCCAAACCCTGTAGTAATAAAATTTGATAATGTAGAAAAATACTTTGAATACAATAGAAGAAGGAGGAGGTCATAATCTCTCTCCTATAATACCTTTGCTTGAATTGTTTGGAAGAGTTATTTTGGGGTTGAGGTGTATTTCATTTAGAATTGGAATATTTTAGGATGAAAAAATTGGTCTGGAAAGAAAATACATTTTTGATTCTAGGACACAAAAGAAAAATATCAGTTCTAGTTCATGTTAATCCTTTTTCTGTAATTATTATGCACATGTCACTCAAGTTAATTTCTTTTTTCTCGAGAGAGTAATTATTGAATATTCATAGATTACCTTTATTAGTTGGATTTATTTACTCTGCAAGATTATTTATTATTGAAAATGTTTTGAAATCAGTTCATTATGGTCAATGAACCGTCTGCTCATAATGTAAAAAAGCAACCATATTGATTAAAGTTTTAGTGTATATACATTTATATGACTCATTAGGAAGTAACATGGAATTTACATTTTTTATACTTAACATCATAAGGCCTTAGAAGATATAAAAATATCCCCTTATAAGCTTCTTACAAAAACCCTGAAGTTTTGCTTTTCATATTTAAGTAATGAATTCACATGCACTGATTTGTGTCATTACCATAAATTGTATATCATCACCGTAAATTAAAGTGAACCTCATTTTCCCAGTGATCTGAAATGCGACCTCTCTCATTTGTTTTTTCCGTTTATATATGGACCTGGTTCTGGGCTCTCTAACCTGGTTCTGGGCTCTCTAGTCCATTCCATTGAGCAGTTTGGAGTTCCCTAAATTAAATCACATTGTCTTAATTCATATAGTATTAAAAAATGCACTGTTTTCATTGAAGGCAAGTGTGCCCTCATTATTATTCTTTTTTTTTTAATTTTATTTATTTATGACAGTCACAGAGAGAGAGGCAGAGACACAGGCAGAGGGAGAAGCAGGCTCCATGCACCGGGAGCCCGATGTGGGATTCGATCCCCGGTCTCCAGGATCGCGCCCTGGGCCAAAGGCAGGCGCCAAACCGCTGCGCCACCCAGGGATCCCACATTATTCTTCTTCTTTATGAGTACTTTGAATATACTTGTCTATTTGCTCTTCTATAAGCATTTTAGAATCAGCTTATCAAATTTTACCATAGGATAACAAATCCTATGGTAATTTTGATTTGGGTTGCATTGAATCTTCTGCTCAATTGGAAGAGAATTGACATTTAAAAAAATGCTTTTTCATTCATAGATGTGGCATATGTTTCCATTCGTTTATCATCTAGAGTGTCTTAATGCTTGTACAATTTTCTCTATATGGCTCTTGAAACAATGTTTCCTAGATATATTCCTAAGAACCTTATAATATGTGTTGCTAACGTTAAATATTATTTTTACAAGGTCTTTCCCCTAATTGTTTATTAATCGGATTTAAAACAGAAGTTTTTCTGTAATTAATCATGTAACTAACCACCTGGCTGTATTTTTATCAGTTCTGATAAATTTAAGGTTGATTATTTTGAATTTTCTCAATTATATCATCTGTGAATAGTGAATTTTGTCTCTTCCTTTCAAATCCCTAGTCTCTCATTTTCTTCTAGCCTGATGCCACTAGACATCGCAACTAAATATTGATTTGAATTAATTGAATCTTTGTTAAATGTATGACTTCAAAAGAGCTGTTTCTTATATTTTACCAGGCTTTTATCAGGCTTATCAGGTTAAGTTAGTTAATTTCTCTTATTATCTTGCTAAAGTTTTTATCCTGAAAGAGTGTCTATTTTTTTCAAATGTTTTCTTTTTCTTCATTGATTGAAATGATCATATGTTTTTCCTTACCTTTTAAATAATTTTATTGATAATGTTAAATCATTCTTGGATTTTTGGGGAAATTCTAAACTGTTCTTAAGATATTACATATTTTATTCATTGTTTGATTTGGATTGGTATTATTTTGTTCGGAAGGCTTATCTCTGTGTTTATGAATGAGATTGGCCTGTTCTTTTTCTTTTTTTGAACTGTCTTTATCAAAGCTGTATATTAAGGTTTGAGACCAGTATACTGGCTTTACTGAATGATTTGGGCAATATGCTCCCCCTCTTTTTTTTTTTTTTCTATTATCTGGAAGGCTTTATATAAAATTGGAAAGATTTTATCACCTAAAGTATATTAGACCTTCCCTGGTAAATCACTCAGGCCTGGAATCTTTCTCTTTTTTAGTATTGATCAACTTTTATTATAATTTTAGGTCCGCTCAGTCTTTCTACTTCTTGAAGAATTTATAGTTCTATTTTTTATGAATTTGTTGATGATTTAGCTAAGTTTATGAATTTACTGACAAGCCTTTCTTTTATTCTCTTCTCTCCTTTCTTAGGACTCCAGTTGAATATACAGGATATTTTCATTCTATCTGCCATGTGTTATATGCCTGATTCTATGAATTCATCTTTTATTTCTATATTCATTTTATATTCTACATTTTGCACCTGCCAATTCCACTGTCTTAAGAGTTTGGTGAGTTAAACCTTTTTTTTTTTTCCCCCTTGTTTCTGCCACTTCATTCATGATGTCTTCACTCCTTGTTTGTTTGATGGTGTTTAGAAACTTAATGTGATTGACCTTAATCTGGAAATACTGGGGACTTAGCTTGGGAATGCTTTTCTTCAGTTTTTGTTTCTGCTGAGAGTCCAGGGGTAGTGTAGATCTAGGAGTATATGAGGCTTTTAGGATGTCCTCGTTTAAATTAGATGTCTCATCTTCAATTTCTTTACTCTTTTGCTGGCCCAAAGGTTAAGGTATAATTCAGTAGTATTAAAGGATGTTCCCTTGGAGCAATAGTGTTTTTCCCACATGCTTATCTCTCACATTCAACTCATAGTTTATTCCATCTGAGTGAGGAATAACAGATTTCTTCCACTTCCTGGAAGCAATGAATGCATTGAGAACTTGTAGCCATTATGTAGTTGACTTTTTGTAGGAGCATCTTTCAGAAAATTCAGTCTACCACGCTACCAGGTGTAGAACCCTCACACTCTTATGTGATGGTTGAACTAGTATAGAATTTTTGTGGCTCTTTGGAGATGCTCTGTCAATATTATCTAGCATTTATTTTTTTCTGATGAGAATTCTGCTAATGCAATTATTATTGTTTGGTGAGTAATTATCTATTTCTGGTAAAATTTTATTTTATTATGCCATTTTTAATGTAAGCTTTAAAAATTTCAGCCCAGTAATTGGATGTCCTTTTGCTTGAAGTCTCTTTTCTATCTCCCTTCCATCCTTCCTTCCCTTCTTCCTCTCTTCCTAATATCTTTAACCCCCTGCGCCATGTTCATAGTGAATATTCTATCACTTTCTTCAAATTTAATAACCTATTAATTCAAGAATATTATATCTGATTTATTAATTTTTATTTTTATTTATGTTTAAGATTTTATTTATTTATTCATGAGAGACACACAGAGAGAGGCAGAGACACAGGCAGAGAGAGAAGCAGGCTCCACACAAGAAGCCCAACATGGGACTCGATCCTGGGTCTCTAGGGTCACACCCTGGGCTGAAGGCAAGCGCCAAACTGCTGAGCCACTCGGGCTGCCCTGATTTATTCATTTTTAATTTCAGTGTCTGTGTTCTTAATTTCAAAAATGTTGATTTGTTTATTTTCATTTTTAGCTGCTCATGTTTCATAATATATATATATTTTGCCTTGGTTTGTTTGGTTATTATAGCATTATTAATTGTCATAGACTAGACTTTTACTTTGCACTATGTCTTCAATGAGATACTGTTTTTCTCTCTCTTTGCTCTTTTCTTTATTGGTTAGTAGTATTGTGGCTGCCACTATGTGGCTCATAAGTCCTCTTTCAGATAGGAATCTTAGATTAATAATTAAGAGGTTTTTGCTCTAAGGACTTTTGGAGAGTTTAACAGACCATGTAGGTTGTCCAGTGAGTTGCTTGGCTTAGGATGAGATTTTGAAGCTGTAACCTGCCTTCTCAAGTTGGTAGCTTTATGGAAGCTATACCCTCCTGCATTCAGTTGTCTATAGCAGTTTTCAACCAGCTTTCAGGCACCAGAAAGGCCAGTCCTGGCTCATTTCTAAGCAATAAACGTAGTTCAGGTTTTTCCCTCTTAGTTGGTCATTTTCATTCCCTGGCCACTTCTGTCTGCTTCTGGACTCAGAGCAACAAGGCCTGCAGCTTTAGGACTTCTCTCTCTTTGATGTTTCTCTTTCATTTTCTGTTCACAGAAATATCTTCTTAATTTCTATGAAAGCACTTAGATGCACTTAAAATTGAGTTAAATATATATTCTGGGCCATATATAAATAATGCTTATCTTAAGCATATTTTAATGCTTATTTTTATAATATATAACAATACTACTTTATTTTATTTTTTAAGATTTTATTTATTTGTTCATGAGAGACACACACAGGGAGAGGGGCAGATACACAAGCAGAGGGAGAAGTAGGCTCCATGCAGGGAGCCCGACGTGGGACTCGATCCCGGGTCTCCAGGATCACATCCTGGGCTGAAGGCAGGCGTTAAACCACTGAGTCACTGGGGCTGCCTAATAATACTACTTTAAAAATGATGAGACTCAATCGACTGTACTTGCTATGTTCAGGAATAAGTTTATTTATTTATTTTTTCAGGAATAAGTTTAAATTGCATATTACTTTTTTTTTTTAACTTGCAGAGTTTAACTTTTTCAAAGTAATTAAGTCCAGAGTTATCTTATTATACATATTTGGATAACTGTCCTTCACGAACTGTCTAAATGTTGCACTATGCTATAGTGAAAACAGCATAGATTTTATTGTCAGGCCAAAGTAGGCTCCCATCTCAGCTCCAATAACCAAGGGATTGAGAAAATTTCTAAACCGTATTTTCTTTCTAAAACCAAATCATTCCTTAAATATGAAGGAAGAATTAGATCAACATGCTCTCTAATTCTTATTCAACCTGATTTTATAAAAAGACACAAAGAACTTGACAGGCAGATCTTCATTTATTCACTTGTGATCTGTGGCAGGTATCACCAGTTACACTCAGGAGTTTCCACCTGAGCTGAGATCCAGCTGTGGAATTCTCAACAAAGAGCTCCTATCAATTGATAAAAGATGACTGCAGAAATCAATATGTGATTTTAGCTCTCCCTTTCATCTTTTTCTAATATGTTGCTTTTATTTATTGCTGATATGCATCTAGCAAATGAATGAACAGGTCCAAGGAAGTGTTAATATCTCATATGATTTAATTTTAGATGTGTCACTTTTCTTAAACACACTAGGATATAGAACCAGTCATTTTACAGAATAAATTCTATTTGAGTGGCAATAACTATCAACTGGTAGGAAAGGATATGGATAAAAATTCCTTGGCAGAATAATAGTGTAGCATAAAAGCACTTGGGATAGCATTTGCAAAATGTATTCTACAGACTGTGAGTGTAAGTTGCCAGAAAAGAAAAAAAAGAAGTTTTCATAAGAAAATAATTTTGTGATAAAATAGAAGTTTAGATTCAGTGAAGTTAAGGATATTTTTTTTTTCTTCTCACAAGAATTCCCGAGAAGGGGAAATAGTAAGCATTCTTTCCCAAAGGTAGTTGTCGATGGAACACTTTTTTTGTAGGGTTTTTATCGGCTTTCTAATAGATCTAAGGCTGGTATGCCCTGCTTCATTCTGCCAGCCAGCTTGCTTTCTGACTGCTGCGCATTCGCTGTTAATAGTTTCTATGTGTTCCATATCAGCTGTTAAGTATTTTGAAAATCATTTTCTATAGACTACATCTTAGAAAATGTCATTTGAAAGGTTGTGTCATTGACAAGGCAAAAGTTATATGAAATTGGGGACATTTATTATATTTGTTTTTGTTTCAGACCTTTTTATTTTATGCAAAATAAATTTTACTTAATATGTTGATTGCTATGGGATACATAAAGTGCTAGTCTAAGCCTTGTATTTATAAAAACACATTCAACTGAAACACAACTAATTCATGTCCAAGGTAGAAATTTGGGAAAACAGATAAACAAGAAGGAAAAAAAAAAAGTATAAATATATTAAAAAAAAAATCAATCTGGGATATTTCCCCCAGTCCTTCTGTTAAGTGCAATGAAAAATACTGAATATTATGTATAAAACAAACATAAGAAGACTCAAAACGTGGAAGGAGCAAGGCAGACTAGTTAGGAATCTTTAGACACAAGAAACCACACAGTGGTGACTTCCTTGTATTTTCTTTTTACCTCCTACATCCCAAACTGGGACTTGAGGAAGCTAAAAACCTACAAAACACTGAGGGCAGAAACATAATGAAAGAATAGCCGAAAAAGCCATTTCTTCTTTTTAATCACTCAAAATACTTCACTCTCATAACTTTTTTCTCTAAAGAATACTTCTCTTTTAAAATTCATCAGTGATTTCTAAACGAACTCTTAAATAGTTCATTTATTATTTTCCCTTTGCTGCTGTAAATGCATCAAATTATCACAAAATTAGTGGCTTAAAACAACATAAAGTCACTATGCTACAGTCCTTAGGTCACAGTCTGAGATGGATTGGTGCGGCAACATTCTTTTCTGTGGACGAGAATCCATTTCCTGGCATTTTCCAGCTTTTAGAGATCATGAGTATTCTGTGGTTTATCTCTATCACCTCTGTCTCCCTCCTCACATCTTTTTTGACTCTGACCTTTCTACCTCCCTCTTATAAAGACACATGTATTTGCCTTGACTTTACCCTGATAACAATAAAGGAAAATCCCTCCATCTTGAGATCCTTAATCACACTTGGAAAGTCCCTGGCCTTCCATGTAAGACATCTTCATTGTTTCTGAGGATTTGTACCTGGACATATTTTTCAATGTTCCAGGACCATTTTCTTTTGTGTAGCAATTATGGTATCAACTTTCCTTGGATTCTGTGACACTATACCACTCTGTTTTATATTTATTTAAAAATTTTTAAAAATTTATTTATTTTTTTATTTTTCTAAAGATTTTATTTATCTATTCATGAGAGACACAGAGACAGAGAGAGAGAGAGAGAGAGAGGCAGAGACACAGGCAGAGGGAGGAGCAGGATCCATGCAGGGAGCCCGACGTGGGGCTCAATCCCGGGTCTCCAGGATCACACCCTGGGCCGAAGGCAGGTGCTAAACTGCTGAGCCACCGGGGCAGCCATATTTCTTTCTTTCTTTCTTTCTTTCTTTCTTTCTTTCTTTCTTTCTTTCTTTCTTTCTCTCTTTCTTTCTTTCTCTTTCTTTCTTTCTTTCTTTCTTCTTCTTCTTCTTCTTCTTCTTCTTCTTTCTTTCTCTTTCTTTCTTTCTTTCTTTCTTTCTTTCTTTCTTTCTTTCTTTCTTCTTCTTTTTTTTGATGTTATTTATTTATTCATGAGAGACAGAGAAAGAGAGAGAGAGAGAGGCAGAGACACAGGCAGAGGGAGAAGCAGGCTCCACGGGAAGAGCCCAATGCAGGACTGGATCCAGGGATCCAGAGATCCAGGATCACACCCTGAGCCAAAGGCAGATGCTCAACCGCTGAGCTACCCAGGCGTCCCTGTTTTAGATTTCTTAAACAGCTGGCCATTTCATCTCAATTTTCTTTTCAATATTTTTATTTTCTACTCTTTCCTTAATTATTTGGGTTTCTCAGGTTCTTTTCTCACCTCTTTTCTCCTCCTGAGCGACAGAGCTCATTCTCTATGTGAATCCTATAGATCTCTTTCATACTTCTGACCCTGAGATTGAATTTCACACAAATGACCTAAAGACATTTCAAATACAGCATATCCTAAACTGAAATAATTTTTTGCACCATCAGAAGTGAACCATTTTGCACCATTCAGTTTATGCCACTTCCATGCACCCTTTGCCTAAGTCAAGTCCATCCTTCCTCACTTCCCCAAGTCATTGAATCCACATATCACATTAAATCTCTACAATCTCTACAATTTCTCCATATGCACAGCCACTCCCCAGTCTAGGCCACAGTGTCTTTTTCTTAGATTTTGGCAACAGACTTCCAAATGGTTTTACATCTAGGCTTGTTTCCTTTGAATCCATTCTTTACATTGCAGTCAGGCTAATAGTCACTCAAGCAGCTGTAGTCCTCATTTGTAAATGACAAATCTAATCCTATCCCATTCCTATTTAAAATCTTCCAGTGGAGGGTATTATGCTGAGTGAAGTAAGTCAGTCGGAGAAGGACAAACATTATATGTTCTCATTCATTTGGGGAATATAAATAATAGTGAAAGGGAAAATAAGGGAAGGGAGAAGAAATGTGTGGGAAATATCAGAAAGGGAGACAGAACGTAAAGACTGCTAACTCTGGGAAACGAACTAGGGGTGGTAGAAGGGGAGGAGGGCGGGGGGTGGGAGTGAATGGGTGACGGGCACTGGGTGTTATTCTGTATGTTAGTAAATTGAACACCAATAAAAAAAAAAAAATAAATAAATAAATAAATAAATAAAATCTTCCAGTGGGGGCACCTGGTGGCTCAGTGGTTGAGCATCTTGCCTTTGACTCAGGTGGTGATCCTGGGGTCCTGGGATGGAGTTCCGCATCAGGCTCCCCACAGGGAGCCTGCTTCTCCCTCTGCCTATGTCTCTGCCTCCCTCTGTGTGTCTCTCATGAATTAATAAAGAAAATCTTTAAAAAAAAATCTTCCAGTGACTTAACTGGTGTTAGAATAAAGAGGAAACCACTGGCTCAGCTTTGTGTGTAGTCTCCTGTATATTGAGGAACTGGCTTCCTCTCTACTCTCATCTCCTATATTTTTACATGCTCCAATGTTTCCCTTTCTCTGTCTCTTTCTCCATCTCTATCTTCATCTCTATCATCTATCTCTCCTCCTGGCTCTCATATATGGTGTTTATGCTATTTCTTCCATCTAGAACATTTTTGTTTCACTTGTCACCTGTCTGTTACTCGTTTTTCAGATTTCTTTCTAACTCCTCCAGGAAGCCTTTTCTGGACAGGAGCTCAGGTTAAATGTATAAATGTATCTTCTTAAAGACTCCAATACCACTCTATATACTTTGTTTCAAATTACCCTCCTGCCCCTTTATAATTACCTACCAGCCCTAGGCTGTGAACCTTGTGAGGATAGGCATAGAGCTTATATAATAGGTATTCATTAATTTTCTGATGAAAGAAGAAATAAGAAATTATAATATTTTATGAATACCAACTGAGTGTGAAGAATTGTAAATTTTATTTTATTTGAAAAATACAAACATCCTACTGGTGTAAATATCATGTTTTCTTAACAAGAGGGGGAGAGAAAAAGAATCAAGATAATTTTTTTCAAGATAATTTTTAATATCCATCAATGATATGTTTGAATTATAATAAATTAACAAAAATTAATAATAAAATTGGTTATGTAAACAAAATCCCACATTATTTTTGGAATGAACAAACAGCATTTTGAATTGCTGACTCTGTATTTGTGACTACCTATAAACTGGGAATGAGACGCTTACAGAACTTAATCTTGACCAAGTACCATAAAATTAGGGCTATTAAAACAATATACCACAGATTTTTTTAATGACAATAATTACAAAAGGTTTAGGTTCAAATTTTGATTCTTCACATCAATAGCAACCTTCTTCTTTAAGTCTTAAACAAGTCTTAAATTGGACTATTAAGTTTTATGAACTAAATACAAGAGTTTTAAATTGTCTGAAAATAGTCTGTATGTTAAAATTGCTAAGCTCTGAACATCTGTGTTTTTTGGTGCCCCATTTTCTTTGATTTGGATGAGGAGATATTAAATTCTTCTTAACTCAAAACAAGAAGCTATAAGAAATATGCTTCAGTATAAAAACCGTTCAAAAACGATAATCATTCCTAAAACTCTGTTCTGCAGAAGATTTATTCACTTGCTTTCTCTAATCATAGATTTTTTTTTCTACTTTGTCACAGAGTAAGATTGTTTCCTTGAGGCAAGAAAGAAAAGCAGAGATCCTGACAAATAAGAGGTAGCCTCAGGGGAAAGCAGCTACCGTCAACACTTAGAACTTCTTCCCTGAACTCAATGAGAACCTTTGAAAGTAAACATCGGAAGGCAAAAAAAAAAAAAAAAAAAAAAAAAAAGATGGTGTGAGTTACTGGCTTTTTATCACATAGTTTAACATTAAATCTTTTTATTATGTGGTCATTTAATACATATTTCATATATGCTAAGTAAATGTTATTAGTAATACTGCTTCATGATGAAGATTATTCAGTTTTCAGATTTGATTTATAAATACTCAAACCAGAGTTGTTTGAGTTGGAGAAAGTCAAGGATAACACAAATTAACTGTAGGTGAAAGTAAGACGGAGCTATAGAAAGAAATCCAGGATACGAAGGTGCTTTAAAATAAAAGAAATAATAAAGGCCAACTTAGTGATATAAAGGAAAATACATTTTTGTTTTAATCAATATTTGTGTTACCAGTCTGAAGCAAGTAATTTACATTTCTAAAAATCAGTTTACTCATCTGCAAAATGGTTTCTGCCTAGGGGATCAGTGAAGATAACAAATGCCTATTTCAGTGGGTGTTGCATTTTTCTGACATATTCTGAGTCAGAAAATCAAGAGAGAAGAAATAGGGGTGGGGTTTCTCTGAGAGGGAGTAAACATTTGCTAGATTCCAGTGATGATGATCCCAGAGCATTAGTTCTCACATGTTTGTTTTTAGCAGCTGTGAGAAAACAATGAAATTAGTTTTGGCCCATATTAGGAAATGTGTATAATCCTGAGTCTGTCTACAGCTCAACTCAAAATCTGGAAAACTGGGTCTGTGATTATCGTACATGTAAACAGGTGTTGGAAGGGGGGATAAAAAGAGTTACAAAAAAAAAAAACAAAAACAAAAACAAACAAACAAAAAAGAGTTACTTATCTGGAGGGATAGTAAATAGAAAATAAATGCTTAGAGATGCCTGAGATGTTAAAAAAATGATAAAAACATTAAAGCAGGCTCCATTTGATGATATTTTAGTTAAATATCAAAGTCTTTTTGTAGATTGAAATGCTCAGGACAAATCTCTTTAAAATGTCATGGATGACAGCTTTGTAAAACTGTGTGAACCCATCATCCTCACGAAATGTTAAACATTGATGGTTCTAAAGAAAGTAAATGCAATTCTTTTGAATTTAATAAGAAATTTTGGTAGTGGTTTTTTAACTGAATGCATCACCACATTGAGGTAAAAAAATTCTTAAAGTGAAAGGAAATAAAGAATTATGCCTCTTTATCTCTTAAAAGAAAATGAACTGGTAAATTAAGAAGGATGTAAAAGATGAATGAAGAGTTAGATATTTTATTGTGATCAGAAATATTGAAAAGGATTGAGGATTCAACCAAGGGAGGGGAGGTGTGGATACTGACATTTTTCTCAGGCTATCTTTTGCTGTTGTCAAACATGAGTGATTATGTGATCCATACATGGCATCTATAAAACACACTATGACCTAAGATCATAGAAGTAGAACAAGAAAATGTTTTCAGATTTTTATTATTATAGTTGGACCACTTGAACTTGATATTCCTCTGGGATTTTCTCCCTTTTTCTGATTGTGTTGGATACCTTGGATTTTGCTCCGTGAAATTTTAGCATCCTTTTTCTCTTGTCCTCTTTAAGAATAGTCTTAGCGATGTTTTCAAATCACATGAATCAAGGGCCTTGAATAAAATCTATCTCATACCTTCTCTGATCCTGTTTCCTATTTCCTTGCACACTTCTGTCCATTTCAGAAAGTAAATGGAGTTTCCACTTTTCATTGCTGCTCTTCCAGTATGACTTTTAAGGACATTAAAATAATCCTTTCTATTTTACTAAAAGTGATCTTGCCCTTCTCCTCCCTTTTCTCAGTTATTCAACAAACACCTCTGAATCATTAAGGTTTGTTGTGTGTTGGTCTTATTTTGGGAAATAGCCTTACTTTTGAAAATGGTGAAAATCCTGACCCTTTAAGGGAACAAGGAATATGGCTTCCAGGCTAGAAGGACACTGAGTTATTCAGCATCATAACAATTTCTTACTTCTTAATATACTGCAGTTAATTAAATCATCAACTAGACACATCCTGTTTATTGCTCTTTTGGATTAAAATAAATTAAAGTAGAAAGGAAACACAACTTAATTGGCCTTAGAAAACTTGTTATACTGTTACTACAACAGTTTTCTTGGAATTTAGTAATCATAATTATGCAAATCTTAATTAGGTAATTATTGTTGTGCAGTTTTTCTTGACTTAAGGGGGAAAAATTCATTGGTACAATCAGCCATATCATGCCATGTCAGAAACTTTAAATCAGAATATTTTTTAGAATAAGCCGTAGAGTGCTTTATTATTTACTGGGGTATAATTTCCTAAGCAACAAACAGAGGAAAAGCCTGAAAATACTCCTTGCTTCAGTATCTGTTCTCCTTTGTAGTTGCCAAAGTGTTGGTCTGATTTGTCAGAATAAGACTGATGGAAGAAAGACAAGTCATCAGGCATGGGTGATTTTTCATCAAGGTAGACACCAGATAAAAGAGACTCATGGCTTCTTGGTTCTTTCAAGAGTAACTTTTGAATAAAATTTGAATAAATTTTTGTCTTAGCCCATCAGAGATTCAGTTCAGCTATTTCCCTTCTAATTAAGTGTTTCTGCCATAACACATTATTATATGCGTTCCTGGAAATTTGCATATTCTGCAAAATAGAAGAATGCACATTTTGAGAAAACTTGAGTTGATTAACATAAGAATTTGTAACCAAAATGCTAACAAAACAGTGATAAATGTTTCAGGAGATATGTCAGTAAGCCAGAAAGGCAGCTCACTGTGGACAGAGGCTACCTGAGGGGACAGAGTAGAATGACCGATGGCATCTAGACAGGAGAATGCCATGGATCTCTGAGCCTGTACAGCTTTTGCTGAGATGGCCACAGAGGAAGAACGTCTTGCTTCGAATCTGAACTTTGCAAAGCCAGAATGCTCCCTGTTGGGAGGATGTATGGGTTTAGGGATCATTTACATTATTTTACAAATAACACTATAGGCATACCATGTTTTATTGGGCTTTATTATCATTCCCAGATGCTATGTTTTTACAAATTGAAGGTTTTTGGCAATCCTGAGTCTCTCTGCACCATGTTTTCTAACCTCATTTACTCATTTCGTGTCTCAGTGCCACATTTTGATAATTCTTATAATATTTCAAACTTTTTCTTATTATTGTTTGTTATGATTATCTCTGTTCAGTGATTAGGTTTCACTGAAAGCTCGGATGATGACTAGCACTTTTTAGCAATAAAGTGTTTTTTAACTAAGGTATACACATTGAGTTTTCAAATTTTAATTTTTTTTTTTAAGATAGAGAGAATGCACAAATGGGGGGAAAGGCAGAGGGGGAAGGAGAAGAGAGAGAGCATCTCAAGCCGACTCCCCACTGAGCTTGATTCCTGCTATGAGGTTAAGTCCCACAAAGATGAGATTATGACCTGAGTGAAATAAAGAGTCTAAAACCAAATTAGCCACCTAGGTGCCTATTAGGTTTTGTTTTTTGTTTTTTTGTTTTTAGACATAATGCTATGGCACACTTAATAGACTATAGTACAGTGTAAACATAACTTTTATATACACTGGGAAACCTAAAAATTCATTTGACTCACTTTATTATGATATTTGCTTTATTGTGATCATCTGGGACGGAATCCATGATATATCAGAGGATGCTAATAATGAATCCACTTTATGTTCTCTCGGTTCCTTTGTCAATGAGTTAAAGAGATCTATTTGCAAGTTCTTTCTAACTCAGTTTTTTTCTTTTTTTAAATTTTGAAAATTGCATTTTGACTACTTCGGAGGTTTCACCAAGATGTTCAAGTAAGTGCACTTCTCTTCTCAGAGCTAAACTGCAGAACTTGAAAATAAACATTTTTTCTTCGTTCCTGAATCAAATCCCAAGTGGCAGTAGAACTTTACCTTCACTTACTCTTTGTTTCTCTTTTTCCCTTGATTCTATGCTTTTGTTTTTATGTATTGTTCTGGTTCTCAAATGATTCAGGTTATTCTTAATTTTCCAACAATGTTTGTGAAATCAGTGTTATAGGCCTATTTGGTGATCTTTTTCAGGTACAGACCTATTCTTTTGGGTGAGAGATGACAGAAAAGTGTGTTTGGTTTGCTTGTTTATTCAAGAATACATCAACTTTCCACTGCAAAGGTTAAGATTTCTTTTTGAGATTTAGATTTGTGAGGTTTTGTTCTCTGTGCTTATTTTAGTTCATGACTGAAGCTACAAGCTGTGCGTCTATGTGTTCATAATTGCGGAAACCTATTACCCTCATTTTGTGTTTGATATATTTTCTTACCTCTGGAGAAATAAATAAATTGGATATAAAGTATCTTAAAATAAGGTATGTTTTGTTTGGTTTTTGGAAGCTAATAAGGTTTGCATAGGTCTAACATAAGGGAGTGTAAAAATCCCTAGAAAATAAAGAAACTAAATAATACTAATACTTTAGATATGGCACCCTAAAAAACCCCACAACAACCCACTTTTCACAGAAAATGCCAGCTCAAATGCACTTTAAAAAACAACAAACATAAGAATACCAGTTTCCATAATTAAAGAGAATTCTTGGACAATTCAGACTAGTGTGACTATTTTCTTTTTAAGATTTTATTTATTTATTTGAGAGAGCACGCACGTGCCCATACTCAAGCTGTAGGGAGGGGTAGAGGGAGAAGCAGACTCTGCCTAACAGGGATCCTGGCTAGCTGGCTCAGTCAGTAGAGCATGAGACTTGATCTCTGGGGTATGGGTTCAAGGATTCTGATGCAATTGTAAGACTTGATCCCAGGACTCAGAGACCAAGACCTGAGAGATGCTTAAGACTAAGCCACCCAGGCACCCCCTATTGTGACAATTTAGGTTGAAAAACAGTTGTCTTTTCTCTGATTTTATCTGTGTGAATTTTTTTGTAGATTCCTGTCTAAATATACTTCTTATATGCTTCCTAAACTTCTAATATACTAAGCAGATAAATAACATTATTCCTAGAAAATTTGAGGATTTTAAAAAAATGTGTTCTATTAAATAATAATCTTGATAATTTTTTTGAAAATAATTATCTGCATTAGATAGCTGAAATATAATTTTTAGGATATTTAGTTAAATTTATGTATTTATTTTAATTGGTAAATAATTGACATACGATATTATATTGCCTTCAGGTGTACAACATAGTGATTCAAGATTCATATACATCGTGAAATGGTCACCACAAGTCTAGTTATCATTTGTCAATATACAAAGTTAATACAATATTAACTATATTCCACATGCTATACATTACATTCCTTTGAGTTATTGATTTTACTTCCCATCCCTCTGGCAACCACTAATCTGTGTTCTGCATCTGAGTCTAGGTTCTATTTTGTGGTGTTTATTTTGTTTTTTAGATTCCACATGTAAATGAAATTATATGGTATTTGCCTTTCTCTGACTTACTACTTCACATAGCATAATATCCTCAAAGTCCATCCATGTTATCACAATGGCAAGATTTCAATCTTTTTTTATGGCTCAGTTGTATTCTGTTATATATTTATACTACATCTTTATCCATTCATCTGTTGATGGACACTTATGTTGCTTCTATGTCTTGGCTACTATACATAATGCACATAGAGGTGCATATTTCTTTTCAAATTATGTTTTCATTTTCTTCAGATAGATACTCCATAGTATAATTGCTGGGTCGAGACAGTTATATTTTAAAATTTTTGAAGAACTTTTATACGGTTTTTTTTTTTTTTTTTTTTTTTTTTAGTGGTTTACCAGTTTATATTCCCACCAACAGTGGTGGGAACACCAACAGGGCTTTAGGGTTACTTTTTCTTGATATCCTTGCCAACATTTGTTATTTCTCACTTTTTTGATTTGTTGATGGCTTTGCTTGCTGTACAGAAGCTTTTTAGTTTAATGTAGTACTACTTGCTTATTTTTGCTTTTGTTTCCCTTGTGTTTAGAATCAGATAAAAAACCAAAACCAAAGCCAAAACCAAAACACCAAGACTGATGTCAAGAAGCTTACCACCTGCACTTCTAGGAGTTTTATGGATTCAGGTCTTTCACATATTTAATCCATTTTGAGATCATTTTTGTATATATTGTAAAACAGTGGTCTAGTTCCATTCTTTTGCATGTAGCTGTTCAGTTTTCCCAACACTATTTATCAAAGAGACTGTTCTTTCCTCATTGTATATTCTTGCTTCCTTTTGTGTTACTTAATTGACCATATATGTGTGGCTTTATTTCTGGGCACTTTATTCTGTTCATTGATCTGTGTGTGTGTGTGTGTGTGTGTGTGTGTGTGTTTATGCCAATATCATATTGTTTAGATTACTATAGCTTGTAGTATAGTTTGAAATCAAGGAGTGTGATACTTCTGACTTTGTTCTTTTTCTCAAGATTGTGTTGGCTATTTGAGGTCTTTTGTGGTTCCATACAAATTTTAGAATTATTTGTTCTAGCTCTGTGAAAAATAACATTGGAATGTTGATAGACATTGCACTGAATCTGTAGATTGCTTTGAATACTATGGACATTTTAACAATATTAATTCCTCTAATCCATGAGCACAGAATATCTTTCCAATTATTTGTCTTCAGTTTATTTCATCAATGTTTTATAGTTTTTAGAGTACAGATATTTCACCTCCTTGGTTTATTGTTAAGTATTTTATTCATTTTGATGCAAGTGTAAATGAGATTGTTTGGTTAATTTCTATGAGTTCATTGTTAGCATATAGATATGATTATTGTTTTAAAAGGTGTTTTTGCTGGCATCTGTGAGTTTTCTGTATATAAAATCATGCAAACAGTTTTACTTCTCCCTTTTCAATTTAGATGCCTTCTATTTTCTTAATTTTCTTGCCTCATTGCTCCAACTAAGACTTTCAAGGATGTTGACTCATCCTTGTAACTCTGGAATAAATCCCATTTGATCATGGTATACAGTTTCTTTAACATATTGTTGAATTTGGTGTGCTGATATTTTGTTGAGGATTTTGCACCTAGTCCATTAGGAATATTGGCCCATAAGAGTGTGTGTTTGTCTGTGTGTCTGTGCACACGCATGTGTGTGTATGGTGTCCTTGACTTGTTTTGATATGAGGGTATTTTTGATCTCAAAAAATGAGTTTGGAAGCATTCCATCCTTAATAGTATTTTGGAAGAATTTGAGAAGGATAGGTATTAAATCTTTGAATGTTTGGTAGAATTCACCAATGAAAGTAAGGCCTCGAACTTTTATTATTGGGAGATTTTTGATTACTGATTAAATTGCCTTAATTGGTCTATTCAAATTATGTATTTCTTCATGATTTAGTCTTGAAAGATTGTAAATTTCTAGGAATTATCCATTTCTTCTAGGTTGTTGGTATATAATTGTTCTAATTTGTGTCTATGATTCTTTGTATTTTGTGGTATTAGCTTCTCTTTCATTTTTCATTTTTTAGAGTTTTCACTCTTTCATTGTTGAATCTAGCTAAAGATTTGTCAATTTTGTTTATCTTTCCAAAGAACCATCTCTTAGTTTTAGTGATCTTTTTTATTGTCTTTTTAGCCGTCATTTCATTTATTTATACTCTTGCCTTTATTCTTTTCTTCCTTCTAATAACTTTGGGCTTTGTTTTTCTTTTTCTAGTTCCATTAGATACAAAGTTAGATTTTTTTTTAACTGATCCAGTCAATTAAAGTGAAATTTTATTGAGACTCCAGGACATAGTGCTCAGTGTATTTTTCCATTCAGTTATTGTATTCTTCAGCTCTGTGACTTCTGTTTGGTATTTTCTTATACTTTCTATCTCTTTGTTGATGTTCTCACTTTGCTCGTCCATTCTTCTCTCAAGTTCAGTGGGCATCTTTATGACCATTACTTTGAATTCCTTATCAGGTAAATTACTTCTCTCCATAGCATTAAGGTCTTTTTCTGAGGTTTTATCTTGCTTTCATTTGGAATGTTTCTGTTTCTTCATTTTGTCTGACAGTCTGTGTTTGTGTCTATGCGTTAGGTGAAACGGTCACCTCTCTGAGTCTTAAAGGAATGACTTTGTGTAGGTGATGAACTTTCAACCTTATCCTAGCTTCTTGTTGTCTCTTGAACCTTTGTGATTGTCTAAACAGTCTTATTTATTCTTGATATGTCCCCATTATTGAGGGTGTGCTAAGACCTGTCAGTGTTCCAAGGGCAGAAATTTCATTTAGTACCTAGTTTCAGGCTGATTGGAAGCCAGACCCTCAAGCAGTAGCTTTTAAAGAATATACATATGTACATCTGTAAGTCATAAGGCATGAGGCCTCACTGGCCTCTAGACAAACAGTTTTGGAGATGTCCCCTGGATGATAGGTGCAAAAAAAAAATAGGGGCTCCAGATGAGTGTATAAACTCCTTTCTGGGAAATCTTGTTGAGCTGTAGTTAGGCCAAGGTGGTACAGAAGGATAATGTCTCCTTGCTTATATTCTCTGGAAGCATGTTGTTATCAGCTAGATGTGTGGGAAATCTGAAGAATGACCCTCAGGCTGATGCACCAGGCTTCACTCCAGGCTAAGTGAATAAGACTTTTTCAAAGGATGACAAAGGTTGTGTTTCAGTCTGCCCTCTGTGTAGTGCCTTAGGGGGCTGGCCTGCCAAGAACAGTCTTACCGATTGTTACATTCCCATGGAGATCAGGAACACCAGGTTCCAGATGACCAAATGTCACTACCTGTGTGGATTGCTCACACCCATTGACTTTAGTTAGGCAACTGCAAAGTGTAGGACGTGGGGCACATTTACCAGCTTCAGAAAGGCAGTGGGAAAGTATATTGATTGTGCACACTGGTGGGCTTCAGGAATGCAATGAGAGAACGCCTTGTCTATGAACACGCACTGGCTTTAAGCTGGGAGAGGGAGAATGAGGATGCTGTGACCACTCACATTTGCCAGCCCATGCAGGAGTTAGGGTAGTGCAGCAGGCATCATGCTCTCTGGCTTCAGCAAGGCAGCAAGATAGAGTCAAGACTGCTCACCCCCACCTGTCTTAACAAGATAGTTAGGGCAGGTGGAGAGTACAAAAATGGCATCCACCTGAACCTCTATCTTTGAGAGAGTCCCCTGTTTCTCCAGCAGATGCTTTTAGATTAGCAAGTGAATCTCCTTCCTCTAGGTACTTTTCACACTGCTAATTTTTTATTGGGTCTCAGGGCAAGTGAGACCACACATGAGCCCCTTAAAAAGGAAATCCACGTTTCCTATAGTACTTTAGGTCCCTTGGATATTAACCACTTTGGTTTTCTAAGCCAGGTGTTTTGAGGGCTTATATCTCTGGCCAGATCCCAAGGGTTTGGGGTGCCTAGTGTGAGGCACCAACCCGTCTGTGAAAGAAGTGTCAGGTTAGTGAGATCCCTCCCTGTGGTGGGTCATAGCACTAATGATAGGATTTTTGGTGAGTGTATGTGTGTGCCTCTCCCACCTAGCTTGATGTGGTCTTTTTAATCCTTTGTTGTAGAAAGCTGTTTATCTAGTTCTCAAAACTTTTTTTTCAGGGAGAAATGATCCATTTGTAACTGTAGATGTGGTGTGTCTATGGGAGGACATGAGTTCAAGATCTTTCTATCCTGCCATCTTGCAGACTTCTGACTTTTAGTTAATTTTAAAATGTTGAATTTACATATATTTTTAATTTTTTTATTAGAGTTCAATTTGCCAACATATAGTATAACACCTAGTGCTCATCCCATCAAGTGCCTCCCTCAGTGCCCGTCACCCAGTCACCCTAATCCCCTGCCCACCTACCCTTCTACTGCCCTTGTTCCTTTCCCAGAGTTAGGAGTCTCTCATGGTCTGTCACCCTCAATGATATTTCTCACTCATTTTCTATACTTTCCCCTTTAATCCCTTTCACTATTATTTATATTCCCCAAACGAATGAGACCATATAATATTTGTCCTTCTCTGATTGACTTATTTCACTCAGCATAATACCCTCCAGTTCCATCCATGTTGAAATAAATGGTGGGTATTTGTCATTTCTAATGGCTGAGGAATATTCCATTTTATACATAGACCACATCTTCTTTATCCATTCATCTTTTGATGGACACTGAAGCCCCTTCCTCAGTTTGGCTATTGTGGACATTGCTGCTATAAACATCAGGGTGCAGGTTTCCCGGCAGTTCACTGCATCTGTATCTTTGGGGTAAATTCCCAGCATTACATTGCTGGATCATAAAGTAGCTCTATTTTTAACTCTGAGGAACCTCCACACAGTTTTCCAGAGTGGCTGTACCAGTTCCCATTCCCACCAACAATGTAAGCAGGTTCCCCTTTTTTCACATTCTCTCCAACATTTGTTGTTTCCTGTCTTGTTAATTTTCACAATTCTCACAGCTGTGAGGTGGTATCTCATTGTGGTTTTGATTTGTATTTCCCTGATGGAAAGTGATGCAGCAAACTTTCTCATGCATGTCGGCCATGTCTATGTCTTCTTTGGTGAAATTTCTGTTCATGTCTTTTGCCCACTTCATGATTGGATTGTTTGTTTCTTTCCTGTTGAGTTTAATAAGTTCTTTATAGATCTTGGAGACTAGCCCTTTATCTGACAGGTCATTTGCAAATATCTTCTCCCATTCTATAGGTTGTCTTTGAGTTTTGTTGACTGTTTCTTTGCTGTGCAGAAGCTTTTTATCTTGATGAAGTCCCAATTGTTCATTTTTGCTTTTGTCTCCCTTGCCTTCATAGCTGTATCTTGTAAGAAGTTGCTGTGGCCAAGTTCAAAAAGGGTGTTGCCTGTGTTCTCCTCTAGGATTTTGATGGATTCTTGTCTCACATTTAGATCTTTCATCCATTTTGAGTTTATCTTTGTGTCTGGTGTAAGAGAATGGTCCAGTTTCATTCTTCTGCATGTGGATGTCCAATTTTCCCAGCACCATTTATTGAAGACACTGTCCTTTTTCCAGTGGATAGTCTTTTCTGCTTAGTCATATATGAGTTGACCATAGAGGTGAGGGCCCATTTCTGGGATCTCTAATCTGTTCCATTGATCTATGTGTCTATTTTTGTGCCAGTACCACACTGTCTTGATGACCACAGCTTTGTAGTACAATTTGATATCCAGCATTGTGATGCCCCCACCTCTGGTTTTCTTTTTCAGTATTCCCCTGGCTATTTGGGATCTTTTTCTGATTCCACACAAATCTTAAGATTATTTTTTCCAACGCTCTGAAGAAAGTCCATGGTATTTTGATAGGGATTGCATTGAATGTGTAAATTGTCCTGGGTAGCATAGACATTTTCACAGTATTAATTCTTCCAATCTATGAGAATGGAATATTTTTCCATCTCTTTGTGTTTTCCTCAATTTCTTTCAGAAGTGTTCTGTAGTTTTTAGGGTATAGATCCTTTACCTCTTTGGTTAGGTTTATTCCTAGGTATCTTATGCTTTTGGATGCAATTGTAAATGGGATTGACTCCTTAATTTCTCTTTCTTCAGTCTCATTGTTAGTGTATAGAAATACCACTGATTTCTGGGCATTGATTTTTGAACCTGCCACATTGTCAAATTGCTGTATGAGTTCTAGCAATCTCAGGGTGGAGTCCTTTGGGTTTTCTACATACAGTATCATATCACCTGCGAAGAGGTAAAGTTTGACTTCTTCTTTGCCGATTTGAATGCCTTTTATTTCTTTTTGTTGCCTGATTGCTGAGGCTAGGAATTCCAGTACTATGTTGAATAGCAGTGGTGAGAGTGGACATCCCTGTCTTGTTCCTGATCTTAGGGGAAAGGCTCTCTGTGTTTCCCCATTGAGAATGATATTTGCTGTGGGCTTTTTGTAGATGGTTTTTAAGATGCTGAGGAATGTTCCCTCTAGCCCTACACTCTGAAGAGTTTTGATCAGGAATGGATGCTGTATTTTGTCAAATGCTTTCTCTGCATCTATTGAGAGGATCATATGGTTCTTGTTTTTTCTCTTGTTGATATGATCTATTGCGTTGATTGTTTTATGAGTATTGAACCAGCCCTGCATCCCAGGGATAAATCCCACTTGGTCATGGTGAATAATATTCAAAATGTACTATTGGATCCTATTGACTAGTATCATGTTGAGAATTTTTGCATCCGTGTTCATCAGGGATATTGGTCTATAATTCTCCTTTTTTGGTGGGGTCTTTGGTTTTGGAATCAAGATGATGTTGTTCTCATAAAACGAGTTTGGAAGTATTCCATCATTTCTATCTTTCAGAACAGATTAGTAGAATAGGTATTATTTCTTTTTTAAACATTTGATAGAATTCCCCTTGGAAGCCATCTGGCCCTGGACTTTTGAGTCTTGGGAGGTTTTTGATGACTGCTTCAACTTCCTCCCTGGTTACTGGCCTATTCAGGTTTTCTATTTCTTCCTGTTCCAATTTGGCAATTTGTGATTTTCTAGAAATGCGTCCATTTCTTCTAGATTGCCTAATTTGTTGGCGTATAGCTGCTCATAATACGTTTTTAAAATCATTTGTATTTCCTTGGTATTGGTTGTGATCTCTCCTTTTTCATTCAAGATTTTAATTAATTTGAGTCTTTTTTCTTTTTAATAAGGCTGGCTAATGGTTTATCTATCTTATTAACTCTTTCAAAGAACCAACTCCTGGTTTTGTTGATCTGTTCTACAGTTCTTCTGGTCTCTATTTCATGAGTTCTGCTCAAATCTTTATTAACTCTCTTCTGCTTGGTATAGGTTTTATTTGCTTTTCTTTCTCCAGTTCCTTTAGGTGTGAAGTTAGCTTGTGTATTTGAGGTTTTTTTTTT
Organism: Canis aureus; assembly: GCF_053574225.1. Lineage (NCBI taxonomy): Eukaryota > Metazoa > Chordata > Mammalia > Carnivora > Canidae > Canis > Canis aureus. The sequence goes on from NC_135645.1 coordinate 19,124,046, forward strand.
CAATTTTTTGAGGGAGGCTTGTATCATGATGTATTTCCCTCTCAGGATTGCTTTTTCTGTATCCCAAAGATTTTGAATAGTTGTATCTTCATTTTCATTAGTTTCTATGAATATTTTTAATTCTTCTCTAATTTTCTGGTTGACCCTTTCATTTTTTAGCAGGATACTCTTTAATCTCCACATGTTTGAGTTTCTTCCAAATTTCTGCTCTTGTATAATTTCTAGTTTCAAAGCATTGTGGTATGAAAATATGCAGGGGACTTTCCCAGTCTTTTGGTATCAATTGAGACCTGATTTGTGACCCAGTATGTGGTCTATTCTGGAGAAAGTTCCGTGTGCACTTGAGACGAATGTGTATTCAGTTGCATTTGGATGCAAAGTTCTGTATATATCTGTGAAATCCATCTGGTCCAGTGTATCATTTAAAGCTCTTGTTTCTTTGGTTATATTGTCCCACATCTGTCAATTACAGAAAGCGCTGTGTTGAAGTCTTCTACTATTAGTGTATTATTAGCTAAGTATGTCTTTACTTTGGTTATTAATTGATATACTTGGCAGCTCCCACATTAGGGGCATAAATATTCATGACTGTTAGGTCCTCTTGTTGGATAGACCCTTTAAGTATGATATAGTGTCCCTCTTCATCTCTTACTACAGTCTTTGGGATAAACTTTAATGTATCTGATATGAGGATTGCTACCCCAGCTTTCTTTTGTTGACCATTTGAATGCTAAATGGTTCTCCAGTCTTTCATTTTCAGGCTCTAGGTGTCCTTAGGTCTAAAGTGAGTCTCTTGTAGACAGCAAATAGATGGGTCTTGCTTTTTTAATCCAGTCTGAAACCCTGTGTCTTTTAATGGGGTCATTAAGCCCATTCACATTCAGAGTTACTATTGAAAGATGAATTTAGTGTCATCATAATACGTATTCAGTCCCTGTTTTGTGGATTATTTCTGTGGGCGTCCTCTTTCTTTTAGAGGGTCCCCCTTAATATTTCTTGCAGAGCTGGTTTGGTGGTCACATGTTCTTTCAGTTTCTGCCTATATTGGAAGCTCTTTATCTCTCCTTCTATTCTGACTGAGAGCCTTGCTGGATAAAGTATTCTTGGCTGCGTGTTTTTTTCATTTGGGACCCTGAATATATCCTGCCAGCCCTTTCTGGCCTGCCAGGTCTCTGTGGAGAGGTCTGTTGTTAATCTAATATTTCTCCTCAGATAAGTTAGGGATCTCTTGTCTCTTGCTGCTTTAAGGATTTACTTTATATCTTTGGAATTTGTAAGTTTCACTATTAAATGTCAAGGTTTTGAATGGTTTTTACTGATTTGGGGAGGGGAAGGAACTTCTCTATCTCCTGAATCTGAATGCTTGTTTCCCTCTCCAAATTAGGGAATTTCTCAGCTATGATTTGTTTAAATATGCTTTCTGGCCCTCTGGCCCCTCATGCTCTCTGGAACCCCAATTATATATAGATTTTTCCTTCTGAATCTATAATTTATTTCCCTTAACCTTTCTTCATGGTCTTTTAATTATTTTCCTCTTTTTTCCTCAGATTCCTTCCTTGCCATCAACTTGTCTTCTATGTCACTCACTCTTTCTTCTACCTCATTAACCCTTGTCGTTAGGACCTCCAGTTTGGTTTGCATGTCATTTAATTGATTTTTAATTTCGGCCTGATTAGATCTCAATTTGCAGTCATGAAGTCTCTTGATTCCTTTATGCTTTTTTCCAGAGCCACCAGTAGCTTTATAATTGTGCTTCTGAATTAACTTTCTGACATTAAATTGTAATCCAAATTCTGCAACACTGTGGCAGAGAGTACTGTTTCTGATTCTTTCTTTTGTGGTGAGTTCTTCTTTCTAGTCATTTTGCTCAGTGCAGAGTGGCTGTATGAGCAGGCTGCATCAAGAATATCAACCATGACCTAAGTAAATTTCACCCTATATGATTCTGCTGAGGTCAGAGACCAGAAATTGAAAACAAAGATCAGAACAAAATAAAAAAAGGACCACTAAAGCGAAAAACAAATTTTAAAACAAGGTAATAAAAAATAAAAGGCCAAGAATCCAAAAGAAGAAGAGAGGAAAAAAAAAGAGAAGAGAAAAAAAGAAGAAAAAAAAAGCAAATTAAAGAGGGAAAAAAAAAAGGAGAAGGAAAAAGGGGGGGAGGGACTGGAGATGGTGGCGTGACAAAGTTGTAGTGGATGGAGAATGTAGTGTACCTGAGGGGTTCTAGAGGGTGATCCCCTCGGTTCTGAGTATACTAAGTTCTGTATGTTAGAAGATGCTCAGTTCCAAATGTATATAAGCCAGAAATACTTGTAGAAAGCCCCAACATTGACCACCGAAACATAAATGAGATAGAAGAGGGGAGCAGAATGGGAATGAAGAATCTCACAGAATGAACCAGCACGATGTTCCACTTCATTCTGGGTGCATGCTGGTCATATTTTAGGAGGTATTAACTTCTACCATTGTAGAACAAAATGAGGTAGAGAAAACAAAAAACATAAAACAAAACAAAACGTATCTTGTATATCTCCCAAAACTAAGTTGAGTATGTTGAAGGGAATCTAGAAGTGGAAAATATATGGAAGCCCTATAATTGTAGAAATATGAAAGTCAAAAAGGAAGAATCTTAAAAATGAAGAGGTGGTAAAATATTGTAGTTAAGGTGGGAAAAGAATAAAAATCGGATATTTACAGTTTGATATGAAAACGAGTTGTACTGGAAAAAGGAAGAATAAAAAAAAGGAGAGGTACCCTCTCGTTCTATATACTGTAAAACCCTCCACTTCCCCTGGAGCTTTCCAGCGCTGCTGGGTCCAGAACTTGCTCTTCCTCTGTCCTTCCAGCGGGTCTTCTGGGGGAGGGGCCTGCTGTGCTGATTCTCAGGTGTGTGCACCTGGGGAGATGCGCCCCGCCCCGTCAGGTGCCCGGCGCAGTGGGAGCTGTTGACCCCGTGAGGCCCCTGTTCCCTGGGGCCCCGCCCCTTCCAGGCACAGGGTGACACCAGGAGGAACAACCCCACTGGCTGCGGCCAGCTCTCCAGCCCTGGAGTCAGCTCCCGCAGTAACCACCGCAGCTCCCAGTCCGCAGGGGCCTGGATGCTCCCGGGAGCAGAGGGGCGCTGACCTGCACAGCTGGGGGTGCCGGGGGCAGGAGTGTCCTTGCTGTCTGGTGCCCTCTCTGCCTCCCCCTGGGGGTGCCGGGGGGCAGGAGCATCCTCGCTCTCTGGTGCCCGCTCCGCCTCCGCCTGTTGTGGGGGGGAGGAGCGCAGGATCCCGGGCTGTGTCCCTCGGCGCCCTGGGCTCCCGGGCCTGCACCGCTGGAATTGCCCCCCGAAGGCAGCAGGTGCAGCCCCCTCGGCCCGGAGTCCCCGCCTGAGCCGCTCGGAGGCCCCGGGCCGTGCTCCAGCCCTTTACTGAGCTCGGCCCGCGGTGTGCAGCGCCCCCCTCCCCCCATCAGGGCGCCACTCCTCTGTTAGTGACCCCGGGAACTGGGGGCCCCACTGCCCCTCCTGGGATCCTGCCCAAGTTCCCTGCCAGCACCTTTCCCTCCAGGAAGAATCCAGTGCGGATTTTTAAAGTTCCTGCTTCCCTGGGACTGGGCTTCCTGGTCCTGCCGCCCCCCTTCCCCACTGGATTCTTTTTTATTTTATTTTTTCCTGCCTCTTAACTTGTTGGAAGCAAAAACCCTTCTCTCTGTAGCATTCCAGCTGTTCTCTCTTTACATCTCAGGTTGAATTGGTAGGTGTTGAGGATGGTTTGAAAGTTATCCAGGTGAGTTGGTGGGGACAGGTGAGTCCAGGACCCTACTCCTCTGCTGTCTTTCCCTGCCCAAAGTATTTACAATGTTGAATTTATATTAAATCTTGTTCTTAGTTGATGACCTTTGGATTTTGGATGATTTATTTTTTAATTTTGTAATTTTAATTTTTTTTTTAAAGATTTTGTTTACTTATTCATGAGAGACACACACACACAGAGAGAGAGAGAGAGAGGCAGAGACACAGGCAGAGGGTGAAGCAGGCTCCATGCAGGGAGCCCAACATGGGACTTGATCCCCGGTTTCTAGGACCACACCCTGGGCTGAAGGTGGTGCTATACCACTGAGCCCCCAGGGCTGCCCTGATCTCTGTTTTTAAAGATTTATTTATTTATTTTAGAGATAAAGAGAGAACATGAGTGGGAGGAGCAGAGGGAGAGGGACAGAATCTAAAGCAGACTGCCAAGGGCAGAGCCTGAGGTGGGGTTCCACAGCCCTGAGATCATGACCTGAGCCAAAACCAAGAGTCAGATACTCAATGACTCTGCCACTGGGGTGCCCCACATTTTGGATAGTTTCTAACAAGATAAAATACTGAAACATTTGTCACCATGCATGGTTTGAGTATACACGTATATATATTTAATATATATATGTGTACATTCTTAATATGTAATATGTATATAATTAATATATATGTGTATACTTTTAATATATAATATGTACATATTTAATATGTATGTTATATATATATCTGTGTTTCTTATTTTTATATGTTATAGACTTGCTATACCTTTGTGTAGTAAATACTGTGATATGTCACACAGATCTCCCTTTAGGATAAAATATTTATTTATTCCTCCAGAAGTTGAGAGTGCTAGTAAAAGAAGGTCCTTAGCCCATTTGTAGAAGGGCCTGTTTTAGAAACCTGACTTGCCCATGGTCTCACTTCCTTCCAGAGGAAGCTTATATCCAGTGACTGATCAAATGTGGGTCTAAGAAGCTCTCTTGGATCAGCTTGGGTTAGCTCTCAATAGCCATCCTAGTCCTGAATGTATGGTCACCTGGGACTTTCAGTGGATCTCCATCCCAGGTCTTCTCTGCCTGCCTGATACAGCTTCTTTCCCTTCCTTTCCCCAGGTCTTGATCCTGAAAGTACTCACTGATAATCATCCTTCATGCTTATATGCATTTCAGGATCTGCATCCTGGGGATTCCAGTCTAGGGTACTTATCTATCTGTCTACCTACCTACCTATCATCATCATCATCATCATCATCATCATCATCATCATCTACCTATCCACTGTAAGAAAGTGTGTGCCTCCTGTGCATTTATAAAATTTTTGGAATACCAAATATTTGTATATTACAGCCCTCAATTACCTATAAAAATAAAATAAAAATTACTTTGTTAAGTTATAATATGCACAATGGCTCTCCCATGAGCAATAGTGCCCAAGAAATATGACTGTGTGAGCTTATGAGGTGTGTTTTGTTTATCAAGGGAAAATATGATCTAATTAGTCATATGCAAACATAAGTTGGTACAGAACAGTCTGTATCCTGGTAGGTCTTGAGAATGTAACAAAGAATTTTACTGAGAAAACTGTAGTCGGTAATTTAAGGATGATGATATCTGGCCGAAACTTCTGAAAACAAAGTGTAGATAGAATTCTTTGGCACATAAGCAACAATTCAAGAAGGATGAGCAAGGTTAATTACAACTAAACAAATCTTTCTTATTTCCCAGTATCTGTCAAAGGAGGGCTATTGAGTGGCATTTATTTTCCAAAGTACAGAAAATTGATGCATTTGGCTGAGGCCCTGAAGAGTTACTTTTTTGATGTATCATACATAGCCAGAGCCTGATGACTATCACCATCTTTATTGAGATCATTAGCAGTAGTTTTGTAATTTCTATTAACTCAAGTTTCTTCCTAGACTGACCTCTACTTATCACTTCTGCTTCATGTCTTATGTTTTTTTGACTGCCCATACCCTGCTACCCACCCCAAAAATCATACAGGTAGGTTCTGATAGTGGAATACTCTTTAGTGTTGTTGCTCTAAGACACAGTCAGATGGTTAGATTGGGTCCAGTCTAGCACTATGTTTACCACTTCTAAAATGTGTGACTGTAAGAAGTTACTCTATCACCTTGTGCCTCAATTTCCTCATCTGTAAACTTAGAATAGTATTCGAACCTTATTTGGTTGTGAAAGGAGTAAGTAGTGAGTGGTTGGTTCATAGCAGCTCAAATATTCTTTGATGCTCTATCATTTGGTAGCAATGACATATTCCTATTCAAGGACTCTTTTGCTCCATTTTGCACTCCAAATCTGTTACTGTTTTTGGGACTACGTTTAATGTGAGTGCTTAAACATTTCAATTTCTCCTTTATGAATATGTATGATAAAAGGAGTTCATTTTGATAGAGTACTTGCACATGTAGATTATTGCATAGCTGTTGAAAAATTAATAACAGTTTTATTAAAAATGTTCCTATTGCCTACAGACAACATAGGTGCCTAAAAGTACAAATTTTATACTGAACAACTGAGTTATATGTGGATTTGTTTCTTCCTGTAAAAAATAAAAATAAAAAATTAATGTGTAAAAGGCCCAAAGAAAAGTCTTTTTTTGTTTTAACCTTGATTGTTTTCACTACAAGGTGAACATTCTGGAATTGTCTGAAAGTTCCTCCCAGGTGTGCCTCAAGAAGAGGCTGACCTATGTGAGGAGACAGAAATGCTCCTGCACATTCATTTCCTTGCTCTGGCGGTTATCACCTCTAACAGGATTTCTGTGCATCCAGCCCTGCTGTTATGTCCACGTCTCTCACAAACAGCAGAAGGCTGCAGGAAGGCTTTAAAAAGTACATATTTGTTTTTCCAGGGATTAATGACACCGTTCTTTGTTTAAGTAATGAATTTTACATTGCATATTTTAAACTTGAGTGTTAGTTAATTGCTATAATGCATCTAACAATGTGATTAAAGCCCATTTCCACTAGATCAATTGTCTGATTAATTGGTTACGAGTTCGCCTCCCCAGGTACAGTTTTTCTCTTCTAAGCACTAAAAATACATCTTTCCAGGAGCCTCCAAAATGCAGACTGTAAGCCAGTTGCCACAGCCAAAATGGAATTATTTATTCAAGCATTTTATTGGCATCTGAATGTTTGACAGTTGTGGCAAATAGCAACATAACAAATATGAGGAAATGTTTTGGATGTAATTTTTCCTCTTTTGACACTTAATTTTGTTGCCACACATTCACTTCAAAAACACTCCCTGTAATATGCAGAATCCCCAAACATTCTCTTCATCTATTTGTTTTCCTTATTTCTACATTAGATTTCCCTTGACTTCCCACAGACACTGTACTCTATTCACTTTTATTCACTTTTAAATCTTTATTTTCCTAATTCCTGTGGATAAAAATGAACAAACTAGCAAAACATACATCAGGTAACCAAAAGACCACTCAAATTTAAATACATATGCTCCTATGAAAATATAAAACCCAAGACTGTCCTGTCTCTTGATTCTTTTCTGCTCACTCAACAAATCAGTCAGTGCATCCTTATATTTATCATTTTCTGGTCATTCTTTTTCTACTGTCTCACACTGGGCCTCATCGTTCTCTGCCCATATTACTGCAGTACCTTCTTACCAGGTCTCTGGGGCTCTAGTTTATCCCATTGCTACTTTTTTCTATTCAGTACTGCCGGTGTAACTCCCCATTTGCATCTTGGTCATTTCTTTGCTTAAAAATCTGTAGTGCCTATTATTTAGTTATTGAAGGGAAACCTTTTAGCTTTTTGAACTTAAAGTCAAGTATTGAGTTCTGGCCAGTGGAATGTGGGCAAAGGGGATATGCCCATCTGCATGTCTGGACCACAAAACCTGCCACACCACTGGTCATATGCTTTCTGTCTTCCATCCTCCATTGGCTGAATGGTGGGAGTCCAGTGCACAGCTCTGAGGTGATGGGGGTGGAAAATAAATAGATTAAAAAGATTAGGGGGATCCCCGGGTGGCTCAGCGGTTTAGTGCTGTCTTCAGCCCAGGGAGCGATCCTGGAGCCCCGGGGTCGAGTCCCACATCAGGCTCCCTGCATGGAGCCTGCTTCTCCCTCTACCTGTGTTTCTGCCTCTCTTTCTCTCTGTGTGTCTCATGAATAAATAAATAAAATCTTTAAAAAAAAAAAAAGTTTAGGGAGGTTAATAGGTGGGTTTGGGATTTTTTGTATACAATATTTTTATTAGTTCCTTGTGTATGGCTTTTTAAACCTAACAGTCTTTTATTTTTATAATTCTTTGAGCAAATGATATTTAATCTTGTTTTGGAGCATTTGAAAATGTCTATTCATTTGTTTATTCATTCATGCATGCAACAAACATTTATTTAGCATTTATTTTGTCCTAGGTATCATATTTATACAAACAGAAAAAGGAAAAAAAAAACAGATTATATTGTCAATTAAAAAAAAAAAAAGCCAATGAATTGTATATTACAGTTTTACCTTGAGCCCATTTACTACTTAATTTTTATGCTTACTATAAAACCTCAACAATATCACTCCTCAGAATCTCAAGTGATTAGAGTCTAATTTTCAGGCCTTATCTGAGACACTGATAATTGTTATGCTGCCTGATTATTCCTAGAGCTTGACGCTAATGGAAGAGATTAAAAAAAAAAATGGATTCTCAAGGCAGAATTCTCTTCTACAAATTCTCACCCTTGTATAGAATCAACATAGATTTTCTTTTGCAAGCACCATTTAGGCATTTCTTTTCATGACTTGAGTGTTCTGATGGCAATACCACAATAAAGAAAGCACCTCCTATAACTTCTGGAAGTTGAATTTTTGAAGTTAGGTAAGTAGGTCTAGGGACAGGTGAAGGAAATCATACTTGACCTGGTTGAGCCGTGAAGGAGTTGTCATTCTTTGTCATTTCTACTTTCAACCATCCTTCTCTCTGTCAACCGATTACAGTCTATCTCTCTTACTTGAGGATTTAATACTGACATTTACTAGCTTACTACTTTGAATTCCACACTTTGGATAAAATACACAGGTGTCAAGAGGGTCTTGATCCTATTTCAGAATGCTGTTTTGCTCCCTAATAGCACCAGTGGTTCATTCTTCACTTTTCCTACTATTGGAAAATATATATGCCAAGAGCTTTAGGTTTGACTCGTAAGTTACTTCAAATAAAATGCAGACTCATCACTTAATAGGTCAGCTTTGTCAATACCATTGTTGGGTATGTGTAAAAGATTGTTCGGCAATCTCTCATAATATCTTTCACAGCCTTTCTGAATGTATAGGAATTAAGTCATGTCAAGAAAGGTCAAGATAAGGGGGAGGGTTATAAGAAGAAGCCTGAAGTTTGGTTTCTGAGCTTGGCTCTGGATCCACACTTGAAAGCTGTAGGGACCAGCCATCGTAGACACTACATTGGTAACCTTCTTTGTTTTTCCCATACTTTTAATGGGCTCAATAAGATGATGACACTTATCCCATTGCATTGTCATTAGTTGTTTCTTTTCAATGCTTGAAGAAAAGGACCAAGGTGTTAACTTTAAACCAAGTATATTTGAAAGAAATATATTCAGTAAAGTTTTGGTAACTAAAGTGAATAAATGGAGTGACCTTCATATTTGATCGTCACTGTTGTCTTACAGGATGATATAATTGAGCTATAGACTTGGCCATCTCTCGATGAGCACTGAATTCTCATCTAAGCTTTTTATAAAATAAGAACAAGAAAGGAAAAAAATAGTAGTGAGAAAAAGGAGTTAAGGATAGAGCAGTGTAAATGGGGGAGAGATAGGTGAAGGTTTATCCATTAAACTAGAGAACAGAAGAGATCAAAAAGCGAGAGGAGATAGGATTTATAGATGCAGATAGAGAAAGGGCTATGAAAGAGATGAAAACGCTGGTGGAATCAGCCAGTAAGCATTCAGGATTATAGTCAAGTAGTTCTCTGACCTACCTAATAGGATGTTGTGAAGATGTAGTAGAGTAAACCACAGAGTTTCTCAGAGGGAGGCTGCACTGTAGATAAGAAAGTCCCATTATTCCGTATTATTATTTTCCTTTCATGTTGGGCGGATGTACCAGTGACAGTTGGAGTCTCCTTTCAGCCAAATAGCTCCCATATGCTACATAATGCTGCTGCTGATTAAAATCCTATGGAAGATTCAGGCTGTATGTGGAACAATAGCAGTCTGAATTCGATTTATCAGTCTTCTGGGGAAGCAAAGATAATCAAATTTCCCCCTTCAGCAACTTTGGGGCCAAGCCATTTGCCGAGATGACAATGGATGTGAGTCGAACACTTTCAGTTTGTACACCTGCTGCCTTTTAATCACAAGTTTCTGACATTTTGTGAGGATTTTTTTTTCCTATTCTCATCTTATAGGCTTTGTCATTTAAAGGCAAGGGTCCTTCTGTAAAAACTAGTTACAGAAACATGCATGAAAAATTAGAGAGATCACTACTAGGGAGACAACTGGGTGATGTGAGGAAAAACACAATCTTTAGTCAGAGAAATCTAAGTTCTAACATGCTTTTTAACTTATTAGTATGTGACCTCAACACGTGATTTAAGCCCTCTGAGCTTTGGTTCCCTTACCTGTGACATGGGGATAATGATATGTATATCAGAGGATTGCCTTGTGAGTTAAATTACATGTTATGTTTTGCTGTGCATTCTAGAAAAATGTGAAGAATGAGAACTGCAAAAACCTCTCATCATGAGCACTTCATTGAAACTCCTGTACCAAGAGACATGGCCAAACTTTAACATGGCTTCTGGTAGCCTAAGGACTCATGTCCCTGGGACAACCCTGCCCCCTTTGGAGTTTCTGTCTTGGAAAACTCAGGGCTTAGAATATATTGTTTGTTCTAGGCAATACCTGATCTTGCTTTCTTATAGCACTTCCTAAAAAAGGCTTATGATTGTAAATTCTTTCTCTGACCCTTTGAGATGTGTATGTATCTCCTACAACTCAGGAGTTTCTCTCAAGGACCTGCAAGCCATTCCTCTGAAATGCTATCGTCAGGAAGAAGAGGGCCTTTGCCCCCAGTCTCTATGGGAGACTAGAATTCTAACTTCAATAATTGTCAGGTAACAGAGACAACTGTCTGGACTAATCACATTTACAATGGCCAGTCCTTTGTCAGTTTGAGTTTTCACTTGGTCTCCTTTCCTACATCTTCATTCTCTTTAAAACACCCAGTCTGTTAAGTATCCAACTCTTTATTTTGGCTTAGGTTATGATATTGTCCTCTGCCCACCCACCCACCCTCTGCCCCCTACACAAGCTATAAATAAATAAATAAATAAATAAATAAATAAATAAATAAATAAAATTTAAAAAAAAATCTGTTTTAAATGCCCAGTCCTACTGTATGGGGAAAGCCATTTGCAAATAATATATCCAATAAGATGTCAATGTCCAAAACTCATACCACTCAACATCAAAAATACAAATATCAAATTAAAAAGTGGGCAGAGGAACTGATACATGAAAAGGCACTCAGCATCACTATTTATTAGGGAAATGTAAATCAAAGCCACAATGTGGGGCACCCGGGTGGCTAAGTGGCTAAGTGTCTCCCTTCGGCTCAGGTCATGATCCCAGGGTCCTGAGGTTGAGTACCGCATTGGGCTCCTGCTCTGCAGAGAGCCTGCTTCTCTCCTTCTCTCTCTCTTTCTCTCTCTCTGTCTTCCATGAATAAATAAACAAAATATTAAAAAAAATAAGCCACAATGTGATATTGCCTCATATTAGTCAGAATGGGTAGTAACTATAAGACAAGAAATAACGGGTATCGGTGAGGACATGGAGAAAAGGGAACCCTCATGCACTGTTGGTGGGAAGGTACACTGATGCAGTAAATGTAGAAAACATTATGGAGGCTCCATAAAAAATTCAAAATGGAAATACCATACAATGTAGTAATTCCACTCTGAGTATTTAACCGAAGAAAACAAAAACACTAATTTGAAAAGATATATGCACCCTTATGTTAATTACAGCATTATTTACAATAGCCAGAGATGGAAACAACCTAAATATCCATTGATAGATAAATGGATAAAAAAGATGAGGTATATATACATAATACAATACTTCTCAGTAATAAAAAAATAACAGAATTGTGCCATTTGCTACAACATGGATGGACCTAGAGAGTATTATACTAAATGAAGTAAGTCAGGCAGAAAAAGACAAATACCATATGATTTCACTTCTATGTGGAATCTAAAAAAAATAAAATGAATACAAACACACACAGAGAACAAAACAAACTCATAATCACAGAGAACAAACTGGTTATGTCAAAGAGGAGTGTGTGTGGGGATGACTAAAATAGGTGGAGGAGGGCAGCCCCAGTGGCTCAGCGGTTTAGCACCCCCTGCAGCCTGGGGCATGATCCTGGGGACCCGGGATCGAGTTCCACGACAGGCTCCCTGCATGGAGCCTGCTTCTCCCTCTGCCTGTGTCTCTGCCTCTCTCTCTCTCTCTCTCTCTCTGTGTCTTTATGAATAAATAAATAAAATCTTTAAAAAAGAAAAAATAAATTAAATAGGTGGAGGAAATTAGGAGCTACAAACTTCCAGTTATAAAATAAATATGTCACAAGGATGAAAAGTACAGCAAAGGGAATGCAGTCAATAATATTGTAATAACTTTGTGTGGTGACTACATTTATTGTGGTGAGCATTTTATAATGTATAGAATTGTCAAGTCACTCTTGTACACATGAAACTAATGCATCATATATCACCTCTACTTCAATTAAGAAAAAAATGCTCAGTCACCTCTGCAAATCAGACTAGAGCTCAGCTCTTTACCCTTTTGTCAATATTTACAAAATAAAATCTGTTCTCACTGCTTTAATTAATGTCTGGCTTTGTTTATCTTTGATAAGAGAGGCTGGCTTTGTGGTGACATCTGCCAAACCTCTGCCCTCTGATCTCTTTCCATGGCGTGTGCATGTGATGTGTGTGTATGTGTGTATGTGTTCTCATGGAGAAGGTGAGGTTGAATTTTGTCAAGAAAGGTCATGGGAAGAAACTGGGAAAACGTGAGAAGATTGTTGTCTGTTTCCTGACTCTGACTCTGGGCAATAGGCTGAGGGCTAGTTTCTGCACATAAATTTTTCAAGGGTCAGAAATATAACTTAAACAAGCTTTCATTATTTAGCTTAAACCAAAATGGAATTTAAGGTGGATCCAGCTTTACACAAGGCTAGATGCAGAGATTTAAAGGATGAAATTAGGACTATTTCTTTCTCTAGATCAGGCTGTCCTATAAAATGCTTTGTCTAATACAATAGTTCACGTGACTATTGAGCACTTGAAGTGTGGCTAATGGCAACTAAGGAAATGAATGTTTTAATTCAATTTTAATGAATTCAAGTGTAAAAAGCCACATGTAGTTGGTGGCTAATCTATTAGATGGCACAACTCTAAATCACGCCGTGCTTCCCTCTTGTTGGCTTTATTCTCAGACTGTCTTCATATGGTGTCAAGATGGCTCCTGGAAGCTCCACACTTAGCTGGTCATTAAAGATTATGATGTCACAGAAAGATAGAAACCATCTTGTCTTCAACAGCCTCATCAACTCCTGGGAAGATTGCTTAGGTAAGTCATGATGTGCAAGAGGATGGACACTATCGTGGCCCAGCCTGAGTCACAAGGTGCTGTGGGCCATTACATCACTGCCCTTCCAGAATTGATTTGAGTTCAGGAGGGACAGTTATCAAATGGTGTTCAAAGCATTTTGTGAGGGCAAAAGTAGTAACAGCCCATGGGCTTGGTGACAAAGTGCTGCACAGCGTTAAGGTCTAGAACATCCCCACGGAGAGCATTTGGCACCTGAAGTCGTGGTCAGGCAATAGTAGAAACTATACAGTTTATAGAGCATTGTCCCCAAAATAGCAGCAGCAGCAGCAGCAGCATCCAAGGCATGTTCAAGAAACCTCATGTACAGAGAGCAATAAAAAGGGTAGGAGAGTGAAGGACAATAAAAACGTGGTGGAGGCCATATGGCTCCTCTAACTGGCATTCTGCTTCATGAGTACATGACATACACTGCAGGATCTTGCAGAGTACTGGGGAGGGTTTGGTAGGGAGCTGGAATATCTGTGAATAAAGGTGGGAGATAATGCAGGAAATAAAGCTTACTGTCAATGTGACAATAGCTGTGTTCAAGGGCTGGTAAAGCTGTGACATTTGGATTACATGCTAAAACACTTGGAATTATTAGGTGCTTGAATTTTACCTGCCATGACCAGTGCATATGCTCACACACATAGATCCCGTATTCATTCCTTGAGTTTTCTCTGCTTTATTGATATTGGAGATATAAATAGACATGTTAGAGTGAACTTCAGGATTTAGCAGGATTTATAACTATGAAGGCTCATTGTTCTGAAACCCTACGTGTTAGGAAAAATTCATTGTTGAGAATGCTGGAAGCAAAATCCAGAGACCAGGGCTAGCATTTAGCCATTGTACGATAGGATAGCCATATCAGTGTTCAAATATAAAAGTGATTATGCACTGGTTTTATTATATAGCAACTTCCCTCAAGTTTTCTTCTGCACCTCTGTTGCTTTTAAGACACTTCTGCCTCTTGCCACAGTCCAGCAATGAAAGGGTTAATTTTCAGCACAGGCAGGGGTCTCCAGCTTCAAGATACTATTATTCTAAACCAGCTGACGTTCAGATTAGTTGGTGCTGTTGCCAGTCATTTTCTCTAAAATCTGAATTGCCAAAACCCAGGGTTGAACCAGGGACCTTTAGATCTTCAGTCTAACACTCTCCCAACTGAGCTATTTCAGCTCTGCTTCCTTGGTGGGAAAAATTAGAGAGGGAGACAAACTAGAGACTCTTAACTCTGGGAAACAAAGGGTTGCGGAAGGGGAGGAAGGTGGGGGATGGGGTAACTGGGTGAAGGTCTCTGGGGATGGAGTAATTGGGTGAAGGTCTCTGAGGCATGTGATGGAATGAGCCCTGGGGGTTATATTATGTTGGCAAATCAAACTTAATCTTTTTTTAAAAAAAATGTAAAAATAATAATAATAAAATAAATTGTACCTACCCCCAAAAATTATCTGAATTGCCAAGCACCTTCCCCAGGAATCCCAAGATGATCAGTTCATGCTCTACCAGCACTGTTTTATGCCTGTGTCTACTCATCCACCTAAATTGTTACTAATTTGCTGTTTATATAACTTTTACATCCTCTCGTGATCACAAACAATAATGGAATGTTTCAGACATATTTCTTTTTTTAAATTTTTTTTTAGATTTATTTATTCATGAGAGAGAGAGGCAGAGACAGAAGCAGTGTCCACACAGGGAGCCAGACGTGGGACTTGAACCAGGGTCTCCAGTATCACACCTTGGGCTGAAGGCAGCACTAAACCACTGAGCCATCCATGCTGCCCCATATTTCTTTATTTATGGAAACCACAAAGTCAGATGAATATAGTAAAACAAAGGAATTAAAATTTGATTTTGTGGTGATGCCAGCCCACAGTGAGAAGTCAGGAGACTATTCCAAGTGTGACAGACCCATCTCATCTAAAGAAAGCTGCCACTGGTAGCTGTAAGTGAGATAGTGGTGATTAAAGCTTTATGGATAGATAGGCAATATGATCAGCTGGGACAAAAACTATGATCAATAGACTTTACCATTTCCAGTCTCATAGTCTGAAGTCCTTGCCTTACAGTTAAAAATGGGGGGTTCCCAGGAAGAGAAATTCATGGTGTAATTGGCTGAGGATGCTCATATTCTCTGTGAGAAATCATGTGTCCATGGTCTAGGCCTTCCTTCAGGAAGTGAATGTTCACTTGCTTTGCTACAAAACCAATCTATATCCATGTTGTTTTACCATCAAGATGGCATATACCAATGTCTTGTCAAATACACACACTTACCCACATGTTTGTGTGCATGTGCACTCACACAATTATAGTTAGTAGGGTACATGGTTTTGTTTAGTTAGGTCATGGTTAAGCTGTTTATGGAGATTTTTGTGGCAGCCAAATGATGAATAGGTTTGGAAAAAGTTGTGGCCTTAATTCAAGACATATTGGATCAATAATTCTGAAGACAAAACTAGCTGTTAATAAGTCTAAAGCCTTGAGAGAACCAGAGAATTTTTCAGTTTTAGGCCATTGGTAATAAGAAGACATTGTTTTGCAGCGTTGTGATGGTTTAGATTTTTGACAGCTTCTGTAGTATGAGTCTCCACTCTGTTACCAGCTGATAGACACCTCAGGCTCAATATGAAGCCATGGATTTGAATAAGTTCTTCACTTCTTTTCTTTAGACCACCTTTTCTCCTGTTTAAGATATATGTCAGAACCTAGAGAGAAGACTCTTGTCTCTCTACCCAATTACCCGTAAAAAACCATTAAAAAAATGTTTTAAAAAAGTTTTAAGTTTATAAATTCCAAAGGTGAACATCTCAGAGGTCAAACTTCTCTGTCACAATCATGTCACAGGACAATAACACAGGAGCCAGCAATTTAAATCTATGTTGCTTAAATTTGTTTATGAAGGAAAATTATGGCCACTACTGTGATTGCTAAAAATCCAACCTCAGCATTTGAGAGCAAACTCATTTTGAGTAAGATATTTAAAGAAGGAGGAAGTGCCATATGTCATCAGCTGGCATAATTTAACTTGCAAATCACATGTTGGCAAGAGGTAGCTGGCAGCAGATGGCCGAATTCTACTGTGTTTCAGACCCCAGACCTATCCTTTTCCATTTTGTGATAGAAATCTAATTAAATGCCTTTTTATCACCATCAGATTAATTATAAACAAGTCTTTTTATCTGGTAGGAAACTGACCTGTGTTTAACAGGCTTTGCCCCTAGTGCTCTATTTTTCAAGATTATTAAGAAGTTTTTTTTTTTTTTTCCAAGCTTATATATATAAACTAAATACACCTAACCTTTGTATCTTAAATCCCCTGAGCTACTACTTAGGCCGAATATGAGTCATTTATTTACTATGTAGAACATAAACTGCTAATAAAATACTTAAGACTGCTTGCTAATTTAATTTCAATACTTTTTGTTAATTCAATGAAGTTTATTGAAAGACAACTTTCTTTGAAATAACCTCCCACTTTTTGAAAGTTTGTGTTATGCCAGTTTGCTTTTATAAAAAACCTACATTTGTACCTGTTCTTACTGATTGAAAGAAATCTCACAATTATTTTTATTTTTACAAAGAAAAAAAAGGTAAAAAATGAAAATAGCATTTAGCATCTGTTTTGCAATAAGCCAAGCCATTACAGAGGCATCATGCACCCCACGCAGTGGAAGTGGCACCATGAAGCTTCTTTCCCAGGAACTGTACTCAGCATCTCAGCATCAACTCACCATGTCTTTGAACTGTCTGTAAGCATTTGTGCTTTATTTATTTTGTGCATCCATTAGCAAGATGTGCCCTAAGGTATCAAGAAAGCCTAAAAGAAGTTATTTTTGGGGCCTGAGAATGCTATAACCATATAAATTAATGGTTACTACTTCTTTGTTTTATGCCATTTTGGCTTATAAAAGATTTCAGAAACACTCTACTTCTGTATAATGGGGGAAACCTCTGTTATGTTTGTAGGTGAGTTTGGGGAGCATTTATTGCTTGGTGTTGTCTCAATGTAGATTATGGGTTTTTTGTAATATATTGATTTTGAAAAACTCTTGGTTATTATGTATTCAAATATTTGTTTTTCTCTCTCTCTCTTCTCTGATTCCAATTACACTCATTTTAGACCATTCAATATTGTTCCTCAGCTCTTGGATGAACTGTTATTTTGTTTCATGCTTGTCATTTGGAAGATTTTTCTTGATCTATCTCTAAGTTTACCGTTTCTTTTCTTTAGTGTGCTGATTGTTCTGAGTTCACAAAGTGGTTCTTCTCCTCTGTAATCATGCTCTTCATTTCTTTAATTTCCATTTAGTTATTTCTCATAGTTTACATCTCACTTGAAATTCCCTCTCTTCATGTATATTGTCCATATTTTCCTTCAGAATCTTTGTCATGTTATCCAAAGTTATTTTAAATTTCCTTTCTGATAGTTCCAACATGTGGATCATATTTGAATCTGGTTCTGTTTATTGTTTTGTCTCTTGACAGTGTATTATTACCTGTGTGTGTGTGTGTGTGTGTGTGTGTGTGTGTGTGTATGTGTTGTAATCGCTTATTTGTATATGCTGCATTTTGGTTGTAAGCTGGATATATTATATAGAACAGTAGAGAAAAGTATAAATAGTATTTTGCCTGAAAATAGGCATGACTTTTCTCTTCCTATTGTAAAAGTTTGTGTTAGTCTAGCTTAGAATTGAGCTGAGTTTATTTTTGCTATTTTAGTTTCTATGGTTACTCTCAGGGCACCACAGCTTAAAATTTCTCTTGTCTTAACTTGTACTTAAAGTAAGAAACACTTTTTTCAGAGGATTGTTCTCAATGTCTGCTCACTCCTCACTTTCAGGTCTTTCCTTTGTGCCTAAGAAAAGATCTGTCTTCACTTTGCCCTTCTCTCAGCATTATATAGCTGATAAATGCTATCGGTCACTACCTAGCCTGATGGAGAAAAGTAGAAGATGGGGAACAGGGGAGTCATTCTCTGTTATTCTGGTTCGGTCTCCATCTGAGGCAGGTACTATACCTATAATCTTGGGAATGGAGCCTTTTTTTTTTTTTTAATGGTCATACTCCTTCCTCAAAGGTAGGAGATCTCTAAGTGATCCAGGCTCAGAGTATTTTCCTGTCCCTCCCTGAGGACAGAGGGTGTTTTCTTATTTCCTTCACTTACTTGCAATGAACATTCACATCTGGCCTGAGAGTAACAGTGTTTGTTGCTCTTTCCACAGCACCTAAACTTTTGCTCCATAAAGAAGATAGGGGAGAAGGTCCTATGTGAAGCTTTATGCATTTTCCACTACAGCTGTTGTTCCCCCTCTCCCATGCCTATGTCAAGATGGAAGCTTTCTTCTTTGCTCCTAATCTCTTTTATAGGTGCATGGTGAGGTCTGTGGAGAAGATGACATACAGATGTGCAATTTCTCCTTGTGACTACAGCTCCTAGGGATTCTATATACTCATGTGAGTCCAAAGTAGGCCTTCAATAATTTGTCAGAAATTTTAGTTGAACTCTTTTGAACAGTTTGTACAGGATCCAACATTTACCCTAGGAAAACAAATGCTCATATTCTATTTCTTCTTTCAGGAGAATGTATTTCTTTAGATTTTGGATTGCTTGATTGCCTTACAACCTCGGTTCTCTGAAAAGTCCAAGGGCAGCTGTAAATTTACAGTTTTCTTTTTCTTTTATTGTAAGGGTAGGAATGATGCTTTTTCCAGCTTTCTACATTCGAAATAAAAATTAGAAGATCACTCTCTCTTGTTTTAACAACTAGAATATATAGTTTCTTTGTATACTGGAGAAAGAAATTGTCATTCATTCCTACTTCCCTTTTATAGCATTAGCTTGAAATTTATACTTTACTACAAGAAATAATCTAATAATGACAACATTATTTATGGGAAATAATACTTTTTGGAATGTTGAGCACATACCTGTGGATTTATTCTGCCAAAATACTTTGGTCCATTGGCATATAGGGCTTCTATTATGTCATACATAAACAGATGGCATGAAAGTACCAGTTCTCTCATCATAAACTCATGGAGTGACGAGCAAGTTAATGAAACACATGTCCTTTTCTCTGATATTAATTGCACCACCATATGATAAAAGACTTTAAAATTAAACTTTATAAGATTCTATTTTCCCTGGCAATAAAAGACTTCCCTGCTTTCTAAAAGTAGAGCAGTCCTATGAAACCTTTGTAAGCTGAAATGGTGTAAAGGGAAGAAGCAATTACCATTAATTTATATGGAAAAAATGTTTAGCATTCCCAGAACCCAAAAATCACCTCTCAGGCTTTTCTGATGCCTTAGGACACATTTTGTTAATGGATGCACAAAATAGAGATAAAACACAGATGCTTACAGACACAATTCAAAGCCATGGCCGCTTAATGCTGAGATTCTGAGTGTATTTAATTGTTTATAATAAATGTTTATAATTAACCTAACACTGAGGAAGGAGTGTGGTGGTGCCAGCTTTCTCTGCTCAGGGTACATTTTACTTCCTTAAGGGCTTGCTGCAAAACAAAGACTGATTGCTATTTTAGCTTTTTAACTTTCTTTGTTTTCCTTCTTTCTTACTTTTCCTTCCTTCCTTCTTTCCTTCCTTCCTTCCTTCCTTCCTTCCTTCCTTCCTTCCTTCCTCTTCTTCTTCTCCTCTCCTCCTCCTCCTCCTCCTCCTCCTCCTCCTTCTCCTCCTCCTCCTTCTTATGTAAAAGCAAAAATCCCCTTGGGATTCTTCCAGTTAATGAAAACAGATGTAAATATAGGTCTTTTGTAATAGTGGTGTAACACAAACTTTTGAAAAGCAGGGGATACCTGTTTTTAAACCACTATACCCCAAAGACAAAGAGAAAATCTTGAAGGCTCCCAGATAAAAGGCACACATGACATAAAAAGGAATAAAAATAAAGACTGGAACAGACTTGTCACTATGAACTGTGAAGTGTACAGACAAGGCAGTAACATTTTATTTTAATTTTTTAAAGATTTTATTTATTTACTCATGAGAGACACAGAGAGAGAGAGAGAGGCAGAGACACAGGCAGAGGGAGAAGCAGGCTCCATGCAGGGAGCCTGATGTGGGACTTGATCCCGGTCTCCAGGATCAGGCCAGGGGCTGAAGGCAGCGCTAAACTGCTGAGCCCCCCAGGCTGCCCAAGCAGTAACATTTTAAAATGCTATAAGGAAAAAAAAAAAATATATATATATACAAAGAAAATATTTTTAAAAAAATTAAAGGAGAGAAAAAGGCTTTTACAAAAAATGAGAACAGAGAGAATTCATTATTAGCTGACCTATTAAATGTACTAAAGGGATTTCTCTAGAAATAAGGACTAAGATACCAGATAAAAAGTAGGATCTCTAAAAAAAAAAAAAAAAAGAAAGAAAGAATGCTAGAAATGGCCCTCATAAAGGAAAACATATAATTTACTTTTCTTATTTTTAATTTATCCAACAGATACCTATCAAAAGGAAACACTATCAAAGCATCACATGTTTATGATATAAGTAAAATACATGGCAACAATAGGATAAAGGATAAGGAAGAAATTGGAATTACATTGTTATAAGGTCCACATAATACATGATTAAAGTCATATATCATAAATTCTAGGACAATCATTAGGACGTTTAAAACATGTATAAAGGGACAACTGGGTGGCTCAGTGGTTGAACGTCTGTCTCCGGCTCAGGTTCTGATCCCAGGGTTCTGGGATCGAGTCCTGAATCAGGCTACTTTCAGGGAACCTGCTTCTCCCTCTGGCTATGTCTCTGGCTCTCTCTTTGTATCTCTCATGAATAAAATAAATAAAATATTTTTTAAAATGGATACAAAATAACCCCAAATGGAGATAAGAGGGATTTTAAACCAACCAATAAAATAATTACATTAGATTTAAACTGTGAATGGGCAGCCTGGGTAGCTCAGCAGTTTAGCACCACCTTCAGCCCAGGGTGTGATCCTGGAGACCCGGGATCGAGTCCCACGTCAAGCTCCCTGCATGGAGCCTGCTTCTCCCTCTGCCTGTGTCTCTGTCTCTCTCTCTCTCTTTCTCTCTCTCTCTCTTTGTGTTTCTCATGAATGAATAAATAAAATCTTAAATAAAAAAGATTTAAACTTTTTTAACATAAAATAAGATTTTCAGATTAGATTATAAAAAGTAACACCCAACTATATCCTGTCAACAAGACCCACTTTAAATATAAATAAATAAGTTAAGGTAAAAATACAAAAAAGATATTACATGAAAACAGTAATAAAAAAAAAAAGCCAGAGTGGTATATTAATGTCAGACAAAGTAGACTTCTAAACAAAGGATATTACCAGGGATAATGATAATGATAAAGGGTACAATTCAATAAATAAACAATAGTTTTAAATACGTATAAAGCTAACAACATAATTTAAAATATATGAAATAAAACCAATAGAACTGGGATGCCTGGGTGGGTCAGTGATTGAGCAGCTGCCTTTGGCTCAGGGCATGATCCTGGGGTCCTGGGAGTGAGTCCCACATCGGGTTCCCTGCATGGAGCCTGCTTCTCCCTCTGCCTGTGTGTCTGCCTCTCAATCTCTCTCTCTCTCTCTCTCTCTCTGTCTCTCATGAATATATAAATAAAATCTTTAAAAAAAACTGATAGAACTGATAGGAGAAATACATTCACAAGTACAGTTAGAAACTTCAACTTTCAGGAATAGATTAAGCAAACAGAAAGGCATTAAGGAAAGAGAAGCTCTTAATAACACTATCAACCAAATGGATCTATTAGATACATATAAAACACTCTTCATTACAGAAATAGAGTATTTTCCTCAAGTGTGTAGGGGACCTTCACCAATAAAGATCTTATTGTAGACAGATCGGTATAAAAGAATAGGAATTATTTAAGGTATCTTCTCAAATCAAATGGGATTTGAACTAGAAACCAATAACAGGAGGATAATTAGAAAATCTCTAAATATGAACACTTTTATTAGCATTGAAATGAAAGAAATGAACACTTAAAATAGCCCATGCTTTAAAAAGAATGTCACAAGAGGAATTCAAACATATTTTGAATTGAATGAAAATTAAAATTCAACATATCAAAATTTGTGGAGTACAGCTAAAACACTATTATAGCTTTTAATGCTTTTATTTTTTAAAAAAGCAGATTTTTTTGAATTAATGATTTAAGATCCCACCTTAGGAGACTAGAAATAAAAAGAGAAAATTAAACCCAAAGCAAGTGTAATGGAGGAAATAATAGCAATTGGAGCAGAAATCAATGCAGTTAAAATAGAAACATAGGAGAAACTCAACATAAATAAAAGTCAGTTCTTTGAAAATGTCAATAAAGTTGATGAACTTTTCATCAGTTTAATCACATAAAAAGAGAGAAGACACAATTGTAAATATTGAAATGAAATTGAGTATATCACCTATTCACTAAGGATAAGCAGAAACTACAAAAAGAATTCAATACTGGAGAGGAGTTAAGATAGTGGAGTAGTCGGGAGACCCTGGGCTTGCCTCATCCTTTCAACACAGCTAGATTAACAACAAATCATTTTGAACACCTAGGAAATTGATTTGAGGATTAAGAGAATAATCTTCAGAATTCTAGGGAAAGAAAGTGGAAGATATGGGGTGCAGGGATGTGAATTGGAGGAGAGAAAATCTGTGGTGCTGTGGAGGAGAGGGAGCCCTTTCTGCAGAAAGGAGAGAGAGAGAGAGAAAGGGAGGGGGAGGAAGAGTGCATATTGGGCTGGCACAAGACATACACTTCCCTAAAACTATCGACTAGGGAGTCGAGAGGAACTATGGCAAGTTTTTGCAAGCAGCAGAGCCCAAATTCTGAGGTTTTGGAAGTCGGAACCATTCTCTGTAGTCAAGCCAGGCAGATGTGGCAGTCCTCCTGGGGAGAAGGAAGGCAGAGGCCTGGGAGTGGACAGTGTGGTGGTGTTGGGATCCCGGGGAGAGAATGCTCCCCTTCCTAGAGTGTATTTGAAAGAGGCCTAATGCCCCTCCAAAAGACCTGGTGGGCACCATTGAGTGGCCATTCATCAGCAGGGGACAGGAGCATGTTCAGAGGGCAGATAACCTGGTTGCTATTTTCACTGTGCTTCGTCATAAACTCCAAGCACCTGCAGGGCCCTGGACTGCTTTTCTTTTTGTTTTTTTTTTTTTTAAGATTTTATTTATTTATTCATGAGAGACACACACATAGAGAGGGAGAGAGAGAGGCAGAGACACAGGCAGAAGGAGAAACAGGCTCCATGGAGGGAACCTGATGTGGGAGTTGATCTCAGGTCTCTAGGATCACACCCTAAGTAAGCAAGGTGGCGCTAAACTGCTGAGCCACCCGGGCTGCCTCCTGGACTGGTTTTCTGGGACAAAATAGCACCAGACACAGTGTGAGGAGGCTCTCCTCCAGAGAAGGGACGTGGGTCCATGCCTTGCTGGGTCTTTTTTAAGATTTGGAGTTTTAAATCCTAGCTGTGCACCAAAGATAAAACAGCTTTGGTGACAGGCATGCCGATGGCCTGGGCACAGACAGGGTGAGGGCAGGAATCTGATAGAAGCTGGGGACATGAGAGGGGAAGTTGTTCCCTTGTCTGTGAGGGCTTCCTGAGCAGTGGCATGCTGGAGATCACTTCCATCTGGACAAGAGAGTGGGGTGGTGTTTCCCCTGACCACTGGCACAGTTTGACTTCAGTGAGTGACACAGTGCCCTCAGTGGAGGCTGGAGCTGCTTACACCAAAACCTGCCCCCTTGCTTACTGCAGGTACATCTTTACTAGGGCAAGTCTGACTGTGAGCCAGTGCAGTGGGCTTCTCCCAAGAAGACCAGCACAACACCCCACCCCCTCTCCCCCACATACACCAAGTCTACTGATCATAGAGTACTCCAAATATTGAGGTCAGTTCTGGTGAAAATGGGACCAGGCTTTATTTTTTCTTTCGTTCTTTCTTTCTTTTTTTTTTTTTTTACCTTTGGAATAGGCTTATAGCTTTTTGTTTCATTTCCTTCTCTGTCTCTGTCTCTGGAATCAGGCCTTTTTTCTCCCAGGCTTATTTTAGCAAACAAATCAAAGCACAGCTAGTTAGAGGTCCAAACAGACCCTACTGCAAGCAAAAAGGAACTCTGTAGAGGACTGACATGTGGGAAAGAGCAGTCAAAACACAACAGCAGAGTGCACCCAGCATACACCAGAAACACTTCCTGATGCACCAAGGCCCTGGATAGTTTATGATCCCTTCTTAATATAGCATTACTCTCAGTCAGAAACATAGCAAGCTTTTATAACACACAAAGACAGAAACCTAGACAAAATGACAAGATGGAGGAATTCTCTCAGAAGAAAGATCAAGAAGAAATCACAGCCAGAGATTTACTTGAAACAGATAAAAGCAATATATCTGAACAAGAATTTAGAACAACAGTCATGAGAATACTAGCTAGGCTTGAAAGAAACATAGAAGACACCAGAGAAACCCTTGTTGCAGATATAAAAGACCTAAAAACTAGTCAGGCCAAGAAAAAAAAAAAGCTACAACTGAAATGCAAAACTGACTGGATGTAATCACAACAAGGATGGAAGAAACAAAGGAATGAATAGGTGATATAGAAGATAAAATTATAGAAACTGATGAAGCTGAAAAGAAGAGGGAAAGAAAACTATTAGATCACAAGTGTAGACTTAGGTAACTCAAAAACTCCATAAAGTATGGTCATATCCATATCATAGGAGTCCCAGAAGGAGAAGAGGAGAGAAAAAGGGGCAGAAGGCATATCTGAACAAATTATAGAGAACTTCTCTAATGTGGGGAAGGAAACAGGCATTCAAGTCCAAGAAGCACAAAGAACTCCCCGCAAAATCAACAAAAACAAGTCAACTCCAAGGTGTATTGTGGTGAAACTTGCAAAATACAAAGTAACCTGAAAGGGTGGACACATAAGGTTAGCAGCAGACCTGTCCCCAGAAAATTGGCAGGCCAGAAGACAGAGGCATGATATATTTAACGTGCTAAATGGGAAAAATATGCAGCCAAGAATACTTAATCTGACAAGGCTCATTGAGAATAGAAGGAGAGATAAATATTTTCTAAGACAAATAAAAACTAAAGGAATTCATGAACATTAAACCAGCTCTGTAAGAATATTGAAGGGAACCCTTTGAGTGGGAAAGAGAGACCGATAGCAACAAAGACTAGAAAGAAACAGAAACAATCTGCAGAAACAGCAGCTTTTCAAGTAATATAATGGCACTAAATTCATACCTCTCAATAATTACTCTTAATGTAAATGGACTAAATCAAAAGACGTGGGTATCAGAATGAATAAAACAAAACAAAAACCAAGACCCATCGATATCCCAAGAGACTCATTTTAGACCCAAAGACACCTCCAGATTGAAATTGAGGGGTATGGATAACCATCTATCATACTAATGGGCATCAAAAGAAAGCCAGAGTAGCCATATTTAAGTCAGACAGACTAGATTTTAAACCAAAGACTGTAATAAGAGATGAAGAAAGGCACTCTATTATAATAAAGGAGTCTATACAACAAGAAGATCTAACAATTGTAAATATTTATGCCCCTAACTTGGGAACAGCCAATTAGATAAGTCAATTAATAACAAACTTAAAGAGACTCATTGATAATAATACAATAATAGGAGGGAACTTTAGCACCCTACTCACAATGATATGTCCAGATCATCTAAGCAGAAGATCAACAAGGAAACAGTGGCTTTGAATGACACACTGGACCAAATGGACTTAACAGATATATTCAGAGCATTTCATCCTAAAGCATCAGAATATACATTCCTTTTGATGGCATATGGAACTTCTCCAGAATATATCACATACTGGGTCACAAATCAGCCCTCAAACAGTACAAAAAGACTGAGATCATACCATATGTATTTTCAGACCACAATGCTATGAAACTTGAAGTCAGCCACAAGAAAAATTTCGGAATGACCATAATAAAAATACATAGAAATAAAAAAATACATGGAGGCAAATGAAAACAGGACAGTACCAAACCTTCAGAATGTAGTAAAGGCAGTCATAAGAGGGAAGGCTATCACAATACAGGTTTTCCTCAGGAAGCAAGAAAAGTCTTAAATACACAACCTAAGCTAGCATCTAAAGGAGCTAAAAAAGGAACAGAAAATAAAGCCTAAACCCAGCAAAAGAAGGGTAATAATGAAGATTAGAGCAGAAATAAATGGTATAGAAATATAAAAAGAGTAGAACAAGTCAACAAAACTAGGAGCTGGTTCTTTGAAAGAATTAACAAAATTGATAAACCCCTGTCCAGATTTACCTAAAAGAAAAGAGACAAGACCCAAATAGATAAAATCACAAATGAAAGAGGAAAGATCACAACCAACACTGCAGAAACACAATTATAAGAGAATAATATGAGGAATTATATGCCAACAGATTGGGCAACCTGGAAGAAATGAATAAATTCCTAGAAACACATAAACTACCCAAACTGAAACAGGAAGAAATAGTAAATTTGAACTGACCCATAACCAGCAAAGAAATTAAATCAGTAATCAAAAATCTCCTGACAACCAAGGGTCCAGGGCTGGATGGCTTCCCTGAGGAATTCTACCAAACATTTAAAGAAGAGTTAATACATATTCTTCTGAAACTTTTCCAAAGAATATAAATGGAAGGAAAACTTACAAGCTCATTCTATGAGTCCAGCATTATCTTTATTCCAAAACCAGATAAAGACCCTACTAAAAAAGAAAATTCCAGACCAATATCCCTGATGAACATGGTTGCAAAAATTCTCAATAAGATGCTAGCAAATTGATTCTAACATTACATTAAAAGAGTCATTCACCACAATCAAGTGGGAATTTATTCTTGGGTTGCCAGGTAATTCAATAATTCTCAAATCAATCAATGTGATATACCACATTAATAAAAGAAAGGATAAAACCATATGATCCTCTCAGTAGATGCAGATAAAGCATTTTACAAAATAAAGCATCCTTTCTTGATAAAAATCCTCAAGAAAGTAAGTATAGAAGGAACATACCTCAACATCATAAAGGCCATAAATAAAAGACCCAGATAATACCATCCTCAATGGGGAAAAACTGAGAGCTTTCCCCCTAAGGTCAGGAATAAGAATGTCCACTCTCACCACTGTCATTCAACATAGTACTAGAAATACTAACTTCAGCAATCAGACAACAAAAAGAAATAAACGGCATCTAAATTGGCAAAGAAAAAGTCAAACTTTCACAGTTTGCAGATGATATGATACTCTGTGTAGAAAATCTGAAAGACACCACCAAAAATTGTTAGAACTGATACATGAATTCAGCAAAGTCATAGGATGTAAAATTAACATACAGAAATCTGTTGCATTTCTATACACCAATAATAAAGAAACAGAAAGAGAATCAAATAATTGATCCATTTACAATTGAACCCAAAACTAAAACATACCTAGGAATAAACCTAACCAAAGAGGTAAAAGATCTCTACTCTAAAAACTACAGAACACTTATGAAAGAAATTGAAGACTCAAAGAAATGGAAAAACATTCTATGCTCATAGATTGAAAGAACATTATTAAAATGTCTATACTATGCAAAGCAACCTACACATTTAATGAAACTCCTATTAAAATAATACCAGCATTTTTCACAAAGCTAGAACAAACAATTTTAAAATTTATATGGAACTAGAAAAGACCCCAAATAGCCAAAGTAATGTTGAAAAAGAGAAAACAAAGCTGGAGGCAGCACAATTCTGGAATTCAAGCTGTATTACAAAGCTGTAATGATCAAGACAGTGTGGTACTGGCACAGAAACAGACACACATAGATCAGTGGAACAGAAAGGAGAACCCAGAAATGGACCCACAACTATGTGGTCAACTAATCTTCAACAAAGCAGGAAAGAATATCCAATGGAAAAAAGTCTCTTCAACAAAGTGTTGGGAAAACTGGATAGCCACATGCAGAAGAATGCAACTGGACCACTTTCTTACACCAGACACAAAAACAAAATCAAAATGATTGAAAGACCTAAATGTGAGACAGCAAACCATCAAAATCTTGGAGAACACAGGCAGCAACTTCTTTGACCTCAGCTGCAGCAACTTCTTACTAGACATGTCTCCAGAGGCCAGGGAAACAAAAGCAAAAATGAACTCTTGGGACTTCATCAAGATAAAAAGCTTCTGCACAGCAAAGGAAACAGTCAACAAAACTAAAAGAAAGCCTACAGAATGGGAGAAGATATTTGCTAATGACCCATCAGATAAAGGGCTAGTATCCTCTATAAAGAACTTATCAAACTCAACACCCACAGAACAAATAATCTAGTCAAGAAATAGGCAGAAGACATTTCTCCAAAGAAGACATACAAATGGCCAACAGACACATGAAAAGATGCTCAACATCACTTTCATCAGGGAAATGCAAATCAAAACCACAATGAGATACCACCTCACACCTGTCAGAATGGCTAAAATTAACACCTCAGGAAACAATAGATGTTGGTGAGGATGAGGAGAAAGGAGAACCCTCTTACACTGTTGGCGGGAATGCCAACTGGTACAGTCACTCTGGAGAAGAGTATGGAAGTTCCTCCAAAAGTTAAAAATAGAACTACCCTACAATCCAGCAATTGCTCTACTAGGCATTTATCCAAAGGATACAAAAATACTGATTTAAAGGGGCATGTGCATCCTCCATCCCAATATTATAACAAATTTATCAACAATAGCCAAACTATGGAGAGAGCCCAAATGTTCATCAATTGATGAAGGGATAAAGAAGACGTGAGACACATGCAATGGATAAAATATATACTTTATATATATATATATATATAATAGAATATTACTTGCCATCAAAAGAATGAAATCTTGTCATTTGCAATGATGTGGATGGAGCTAGAATGTATTATACTAAGCACAGTCAGTCAGAGAAAGACAAATACCATATGATCTCATGCAAGTGTGGAATTTAAGAAACAAAACAGATGAAGATATGGAAAGGGAAAATAAAAAGAGGAGAGAGGGAAACAGATCATGAGACTTAACTATAGAAAAAAAAGCATGGTTACTAGGTGGGAGGTGAGTGGGAGGATGGGCTAAATGGGTGATGGGTATTAAAGAGGGTGCTTGTTGTGATGAGCACCAGGTGTTACATGTAAGAGACGAATCACTAAACTCTACTCCTGAAATCAATACTGTATGTTAACTAACTTGAATTTAAATAAAAACTTGAAAGAAGAAAAAAAGAATTCAATGCTCCTAAATTCAACAACTTACCTAAAATTTACAAAAAAAACCCCTTACATTCCTTAAATGATACAACTGCCAGAGGTCACTCAAGAAAAATAAATAGTCTGAATGAATCTATAGGTCTCTATAGCTTTCTCTCCGTATATAGCATACCATATATGTATTTAAACAACCTGCCCTTTGCTCCGGAGAAAAATACTTTTCTTTTCTTTTTTCCATAGCTATTTATTATGAAAATATTCTTGATAAATAGTGGAATAAGGACTAAATTTCTCTGCTTACAAAATGTGCAGAATGCAAGAGGCCCATGGAGAATTGTTTCCTAATAGGATCGAGATGACTCAAGGATGGTTGAAGGTTTTTAGACTCTGGTTCTCCTTACATCTTTGGTGTAGCTCTCCAGAAGTTCCAACAGAAAAACTGAGGGCCTGGGAATTTTCTGTGTCCCTTCTTTGCTGGATGGTCTTTTTTTTTTTTTTTTTTTGCTGGATGGTCTTAACAGTTTCTGTTTCTTCATCAGTGGAGACTGTGGAAAAATGCATTTTACCTTTCTGCTGTTTTCTATCTAGCTCTTAATTCCTTGCCTTATGTATTTTCATCAAATATTTCAAAGTAAAAACCTGCAGCATCTGGCAGACTTTTCTGGGCTTCCCTTCCCTTAAGTCCTTAAGCCCTAGATACACTAACAGCCCCAGTTATGTGTGTGTGTGTGTGTGTGTGTGAGTGTGTGTGTGTGTTTAATAAGTATCTTTGCATCCTTAGTACCTAGCACGTGGTCAGGCACATCAGTGTATCTTAGGAAATGTTGGTTGGATGCTTTAGTGAGCTTAGAATTTTATCTTAGGAGTATGTATTTATTTATTTATTTATTTATTTATTTATTTATTTATTTATATTTTTCTTTATTTTTATTTTTTTGGATGTACATTTTTAAAAGACAGTAACAAAATGAAACTAATTTTGGAATTTTGGTGAGCCAATCAATTATGTATAGAAGCTATGGGAGAAAAAGAGGCTTTCTAAGAACCACTGGACTCCTTTATTTTGTTTATTCCTGAACTTGCATATTTAAATCTTTTTTCATAACTACTATCCTTGGAATTGGCCTTAACTTTTAGGGAGGGGGTATGGTGTGTCCTGTAGCTGGTATGATTTTAAGAGAACCAGCAAAATTTTCCCCTAACCTTCATTTGTTCTCAGAACGCCACATATAGTGATCTCTTGCCTTGTTTTAGCTTTGCAGTCATGCTGTAGACTAATCTTAAATAAAAATGCTTACATGTAGGGATGTGCACCAATATACTAACCCAGATAATGACTCCTCGTGATAAAAGAAATCTGGTTGGGTGAGATGGTGCATGCCTGGAGAGGGGTATGAGCAGCATAAAAGACAGAACAGGTAAAGCAAGGATAACAAAAGGAGAACCAAAGACCCATTGTGAGTTATTGACAACTTTGGTCAAAGTTTAACCTTCTCTTGAGATTCTATTTTTATATTGTATTTTCTTAATCTACCAAAATAAAAAACAAAAACAAATGAAAAGCTAATGTAAATAGCGGTCTAAGTATCTCAAGTGTTTATTTAGTGGAATATTATGTTATGGTTCACATGTTGAAAAAGTTGGGGTTTTGAAAAGCATGTGCAAGCCATTTAGTATAAGAATAAATTTACAGAGAAATGAAATATTTCTGTTCCGATTTAACTACTCAAGTAACATATGAGTATAGGTTTTTTATCTTACTTTTGCACTTATTACTACCAATCTGAATTTTAATAGCTTAATATAAATAATCTAATTATCTATACATTCTGATTTGCTTTTCCATGGGTTGATAGCAATTTAAGTATCTTGGGCTATGAGTACTGTCATTTGGCAGTGATGTGCTCTATCCTTGAAAAAAAAAATGCTTTTGCCTACTGGCTGCTAGGCTATAGATACATGTCAAAGGATGCTGATGCTGGGGTTATTTAAGTTGGCTGCAACCATTAATATCTGCAAGCCTTTCTCTACATGTGCTTACAACATAGAACTGTGATTAAATAATCATTAGTTTATGTGAGAAAAAATCTGTATTTTTGAAGAAGGTAAATCTCATTGTAAGTGTTCTTAACACACACACAAAAGGAAACTTTTCTACAAAGTTGTAGTGAGGGTTAAATTAGATAATGTACACAAAGCGCAATGCTGGTAGACAACACACATTTAATAAATATTAGTTATGTTAATATTATGGTTACGCAATATTCCCACCCCCCATATTTCCATAAAGAAGAGAATTAAAACGTCACTCCTAGAGGAAAACTTATGGTGAGTTAAGGGAGAGCCTCTGTCCTCTGTGTTTGCTCCTACTCACAGGTGAAAGGCTGGCGAATTTTGTATTAGGAATATCCAATTCTTTATGTGTCCAGCCTACCTCCTTCTTACTTTTCAGAGCCAGTTTGCCCACAGGGCATCAAATCATGGATTCTCTCCATCATGCCTGCCTCTTGCTTGCTCTTGTCCAACTATGCCAATATCTAATTTAGAATGAAGTCTAGACGAACTCATTTAACTGCAGATCGTGAACCACATTCTGCAATCAGCTTTATCAGTAGTAAGTGTGATAATGTTATCTCCATCTGTCTAACTTTCCTTTCTCTATTTGCTTTGAAGTTGAATGTGAAAAGGGTTATTTATTTGCCCTCTAACTTCCCCAAGTTTTTGTTTTTTCAGATTATTTTGCTGTGTCCTTCGGTACTGTTAACTGTAGTCATTGCTGTAGAATTTCCTTTACGTTTTCGAGTCTCCAGTGTTGCTTCTCCAAGTGCTAGCTGCTGGCTTGCCAGGCAATCGCCATGGCCCCTGTTGGATTGCTTCCACTAAGACCTTTGGCCCTGGTCCCATCACAGCTGCAGGCTGATGTGGGAGATGGTCCTGCCTTAGACACTTGGTCAGCCTTTGTCACTGTCCCTTCCTTTGTTGCCATCACAGAGACCCAGGTGCCCACTGTGACCAGCATCAGGAAGGCACATGTTGTGCTGCTTAAGAAGCAGTATCCTGTAGTCCCAGGCACCGTGCACAAGTCCCAGAGCTCTCTTCTGCAAAAGAAGTAAGACACTTCCCAAATATTCAGGATATATGCTGTGTCTAATCTACCTACCCTGCAAGAATGATTACTTTTCCATTCCCATATAGATTTCTCCCTCATCAAATGTACAGATTTCCTCCTTTGAAGCACTTTCATTACTGAGTGTGAACTCTTAATCCCTCCTTTTTTAGGGATCCTCTTCTCTATGGTGAGAAAGCCCCTCCTCTACATGGTTTAGCTGACAGCTGCTGAAATGAATACCCGGGTCAGAGATTGTGCAGCCAGAAGCAAAAGCATATTGTCAGTCATGCAGGAATTTCTTGGCCCGTGTTTTGTGCAAACAGCTGCTGCATTTTCAGTTTTGAACTTGGCAGACCTCACTTTAAATATGCTTTGCCAAAAATTATGGCTCATTTACTTATTTTCCCTTCTCCCAATTGGAAAAGAAGAAAGGGTCAAAGAGAGAGCTAAAATAGGGTCAATATGGAGTTGAACTTCTAGCAAATGACACTGTTTACTTATCAGCATCAGATGTTTTTGGGGTACTCATGTGGCCAGTTCCATTTATGTATGTATATGTATATTATATATGTGTGCATGTATTTATGTAGCAAATCAGCTATTGGTTTTGACAGAGCAGACAAGCTCTGGTTTAATGGTTTGTGTTAATTTACTAATTCCTGGGGAGATTTCTGGTCTAGTAACATGCAAGACCCCTTCCCACTTTGCAATGGTGTGTATTTCCTTTCCTAAAATGTCTTCCATTAGGTATCCTTATAATTATTCCCACCGGTTGATTCGTATGTGTTACTAAAAAAAAAAAAAAAAAAAAGAGAGAGAGAGAGAGAATTTATGATGCATGATATTCAAACAAATGCCCATTCTTTTTCATTGCCATTCATTTTTTTGATAACTGTAATTGCTGTGGGCACGGTTCTGGTGGTCTGTGTCCCCGAATCTCCTTTCCTTGCAACAGTATCTCCCTTCCAGTGAACTTTCCATATTACCATTGGTGATAGAGATCAAAATGTAGATCTGGCCATGTCATACTCACCTGTGTTCAAACTTGCTGGTTCCTGATTTCCTATGGAATAAATCTACTTTATCCTGGCACAAAAAGAAGACCCTTCAATATCTACGGTATAACTTTCTAGTCTGCTACTTGGAGCTCCTCTTTCTTGCCTCCTCCCTACTTCTTCCTCATTCATTCTTCCCCTGGCACCCAGAATTCTAATTAAATGCTCTTTTTGGAATTTAGCTTGCATTTCCATGCCTCTGAGAATTTCTTCGTGATATTTGCATCGGATATTACCTCTGGGTTCCTTTCTTTCCCTTGTCTGCTTGGAGAATTCTTACTCATCCTTCAGGACCCAGCACAGATGATATCTCATTATGAAGCCCTCAAGTTAATTGTACAATGCTTCTTTGTTTGTGTGTTTGTCTAACTAACTAGTTTTGAGCTCTTCAAGGGGGAGTTTATTCATCAGGTTTATTCCCAGGTTTTATGCCCTTGAATTGGAGGGGGAGGAGGGAGAGGAAAACAAAGGCGTGTCTTACACAAAGGCCTGCAAAGGTGGTGCTTCCTCTTTCTGTCTCTTATCACAAGGGGTATAAATTGCTGCCTAAGGGTCCAGCAAGGGTGGATGGTGGCCTCCACAGGTTTATCTCAACTACTGCTGGTATCATGCTCCTGCTCCTTTCCTCTGGGGCTGAGCTCTGCCCTGCATTAGGAGGTCCCTGACCAGCCTGGAAGTCCCAGTGTTCCCTTCCCTCCATGGCTTAGTCATGTGAACTGAAGGCACTGTCTGATTTATTCTGAGAGCTGGGACTCCGTGGAGCTTCCTGGCCTCCTTTCTCCTGGGCTAATCTCTCAGCCCCTTTCTCCTTAGTACAAATAAATAAATTCATAACAATCCTACGCAATGTATACTGTTACCCTAATTTTATCGAAGAGGAAACTAGCATAGAGAGAAGCCAAAGAGCCATGCACCATTCAAACCCAAGTCATCTGGCACCTGAGTCCGTGCTCTTAACCAGTATACTATAGAGTATTTTACATTTAACCTCATGCTCAAATTGGGAGAGAATTTCTTTGCAGTATTTGTTTATTGCCTGCAACATGATATATATATATATATATATATCTCCATTGAATTGTCGAATCTTCCTACCACATGTGAAAAATGGTTAGAATAATGATTCAAATCCCAGTTTTATTATTCTAAAGTAAATGATCTGGCTTGGATGTCAAAAATAGTTTTTGAAGATTTATTTTTAAAGGAATGGTAACTATCCGCCACTTTACAAAAGTATCCATAACAAGGGTGAACATAATATGGATGAATAATTTTAGACCTTGAAAGGATTTCTTGTGGGCTGGCATTTTGTCTTTTTTTTTTTTTTAGCCCTTAGTACCAAGTGGGGTGACTTAAAAAAAAAAGACAATAAAAACATCAGAATTTTTATTCCAGTGACTCAATCCCCATTGTATGGAGTAGACCAAAATGGATAATTTGAACTTTGTACATTTAGCACCTACATTATTAAATGTATCTGCAGAAACCTGCTCTGTCATATTTGCCGTGGAGGTATGAACATTTATCTGTTTGTGCTCTGTCATCATAACTTTGCTTTTTAAACAGATCATCAAATTACCACATTAAAGTGACATCTCTGTTTCTCATAGAGCATTTGAATTACGTACTGCAGTATATGTTTTAATCACTTATTTTAATCATGTTTTTCATTCAGCAGGTTAAAATGAAAGTTATTGAAATCAGAAAGTATAGCATCAAATCACTGTAATTGTTTCAGATAGATTACAGTTGTTAGCACCTAGAGAGATGTTTTCATATATTTTTGTTTTTCTGTTTGTTTCGTGAGGCCCTCTCCTTTCATTTTTTTTCTATTAAAAATTTGTTAGATTACAACATCAGTTGATGCTAGAATATGTTTTCTTTGTTTGGTCTGGATACTGTTTTCCAGGTTAACTGGCTTTCCTGGAAACCTTGGCTGTGGCCACGCCATGAAGAATGACAACTTTCCTCTCTCCATTTCCAGAGGAGGTTATAGTATGCTCATGGAGAGAGGAATAAAGGACCCAGCTTTTGGCATCACTGGCTTTGGCCCTGTGAATGAATGTTTTTCTAGCATTAGAAATGTGGTGGCAAGACACCAGAACTACACATCCCTGGAAAGACGTAACACATGACAGATAATCTTCCTTTCTGCTGTGACTTACAAACCCAAGTAAAGCACTTCTTTGTGTCTCCTGCACATTTGCAACCAATGACTTTCCTTGAATGAGTATGGTGGCAATGGATTCTTTGGCTGTGCTCATTCCTTATCTCTATCCTGGGAGGTTATCTAGCTTGTGTATCACCTATGACTTCAGGGAAGTCAGCCAGTTATCCTGTGGTCCATTCAGCCTGGTCATTGTCCCTTGTCAGTGAGGCAATCATAGAGTTCCATCTGGACAAAGATAGAAGTTATTTTCACATTAACTTTCATTTTTTTTTAAACTTTCAAGGATAAAGAGAAGTTGTATTGGCTTTTAAGAGACATATCTGGTGTTTGGCTGGAGGCCAGATATTCCTTCTCTTGAGTTTTCATATCACTGTACAAGTTTCAGTGTTTTATAATTACTATGCATTTGATAAAAATGACTTTTCTAAAATTTGGAGGAGAATCTTTTGTTTAGGTACAGCAGAATATTTTCAGCTCAATGCTACAGATGACATACTGACTATAAGAGAAGTTAAGTTTTCGATTCAAGGTTGCTAGCTAATTCTTAGATTTGGAGTAGAATTAACATCCTTTGGTCTTTTGTTAGGTACTTTTTCCTTTATATCACACTTTTTAAAGATGTTTAATCACCTCAAAATTAAAGTGTTATTTAAATCTGCTTAAACTAAAGACAACTACTTGTTCTCTAATACCCATTATCTTCTTATCCCCCTGATTTTAATTTGGCACGTGACCACTTGGAATAAAGGCTACATGTCCCAGTCTCCCTTTCAGTTATAGGCAGCTCTGTGACTAAATGTTCTTCAATGGGGAAGGAATGATTTGTATAACTGCTTGGTTACCCCTTATAGGAAAAGCCTTAACCTTACATTTCCCTTTTCCCTATCACACTCACAAGAGTAGCGTTATGGATGCTATTGACAAAGGCAAAATCCCAAAGACAGTGAAGTTAGTAGGAACTTGGGTCTCTGATACCATGGAACCATCCTGCCAGCCTATTTGCTTATGACTAGACTTTTATGCGAGAGAGATAAACATTTACCTTATTTTAATCACTGATAATTTAGATCTCAGTTACAGCAACTGAACATACAGCACAATTTAATAACTTGAAAATTTAATGCCACATGTTAATATTTTATAATCACCAAATTTAAACACAATATATTGGATATTAATACTTGTGTAAATGTCTGGGAGTCTTGGAATTAAACTGCTATCATCAGTTCTTCTGACTTAAGAGTCCTTACAATAGTGTGTATAGTGTGAGCTCTGATGTCTCTCTTTAATATTTCCTATTGCTCTCCTCTCAGTCAGCTCCAGCCATACCTTTTGCTCTTCCTAACATTCCAGACACACTACATCCTTCTTCCTTGGGATATATGTTGTTTCGTTGTTGCTATTAGTTTTGGGGTTTTATCCCTCTTCTGCAAATTTCTTTTCCTAGCAATCTACATATCTACATCTACATATCTACATATATCTACATATCTACAATCTACATATATCTACAGTCTTAGAATTTTGCTCAGTTGACATCTTTCCATTAAATCCTTCCTTGACCGCTTCAATAAATTTTATTCTCCATTGCCTTGGTACTCACATCCCTTTTACATACTTAATTTTTTTCCATATAATTTATTTCCTTTTGCCCCTCCTCAATGAAATACTAGCTCTATGAAAGCAGGGACTTGCCCTGTTCAATTCATTGTTATGTCCCCAGCACACTGTCTGGCACCTAGAAATCACTGGATGAGTAGCTATTAAATAGATGTATGAGTCAACCATTAAGTGTTTGGATAGATATAAATAATGTTATGATCTGTTTAAGGGTGATAATATTATTCTGATAACTCATGTTGTTTCCTGAAATATCTATAAAAGGAATGTGTTGGCTCTTCTATAGGTAAAATCTCTTTCAGTGAAGTTATGACTGATGAAAATTTCACAGACTGGTAGGAAAAGCTCACTCATTCACACACAGCATTGAATTTCCTTAACAGATTACTAATTTCTGATCTTGAAATTGTTAGAACAAATTCTAAAATTGCGAGGTATTTAGGAAGCAGTTTGCCACATGCACTCCATAATATAATTACGTTTTAGTATTATATTTCCTATCTTCACATTTCTGAAGTAAGAAATCTGTGCTAAATCAGCTGTGAAAATAAAAGCAAATGCAGAACAAATAATCCTTTCTTGTAATGCCGCTAACCAACGGCTTAACATTATAGTGAGAATATTCTATTTCAGTTCCAGAACTATTACATTAGTCTATTTTTATAAGTCAAATTAAATCCAGCCTGAGGTTAGACTAGAAAACCAGTATCAGGGTTTTTTTTTTTTTTTTTTTTTTTTAAAGAGGGGTAGATAGGGACAGGGAGAGAGAATCTTAAGTAGGCTCTATGCCCAGTGTGAGCTGGTCACAGGGGCTGGATCTTACCACCCTGAGATCATGACCTGAGCTGAAATCAAGAGTCCCACTCAACCAACTGAGCCACCCGGGTGCCCCATCTAGTATCAGGCATTTTTAAGATCCCTCCCATCCACATCATTCAAGAAGTTTGGGCTTGTGTAGATCTGGATAGAAATAGGGCCTATTCCTAGCCTGCAGTCATGGCAGTCCATTTCACGGCAATCACTGGATACAATGTTCTGCTCCTGGGATCCCTGGGTGGCGCAGCCGTTTGGCGCCTGCCTTTGGCCCAGGGCACGATCCTGGAGACTCGGGATCGAATCCCACGTCGGGCTCCCGGTGCATGGAGCCTGCTTCTCCCTCTGCCTATGTCTCTGCCTCCCTCTCTCTCTGTCTCTCTGTATGACTATCATAAATAAAAAATAAAAATAAAAAAAAATGTTCTGCTCCTCACTGGTTGTCTACTCCATCTCGGGCTCTGCTGCTCTGCACGAGTAGGCGCTGTTCCTCATAGCCATGTTATCTGCTGACATGGACCCAGTGTAGATCTTTGATCTGTACTGTCAAATCATTGTGTTTAGTTTCCTACTCCTTTAGCACCTATCACCTTTCCCCCTAGGAACCTTTGTTTTTACCCAGAGTAGGGGCTTTCAAAACCTTATCTTCTTTCTTATATCCAGGAAGCTACTTCTGTTTTCCAATATACTCTATAATCTCTGTGGGAGTTGTAAAGTGCCATGTTATCACTACCTAGAGTCTTCAAAACTAAAGCAATGAATTTCAGCTCTAATTAGGACACAAGGTTAAGGAGTTTAAGACTTTTAAGGAGGTATTTTAGTGTCAGGAAGAACTGTGAAAGACTGAAATGGGCAAACAAGATTACGAATTGCTCTATGTAGTGTACCCTTTCCAGCTATCTTTATCTTTTGTTTTTACTGAACTATATTTCCAAGCTATTTTCAGAAAACTGGTAAGAATGCAAGTAATTTCTGTTCATGGAAATTCAAACAAAATGTGTCAGGTTGAATGTAATTGATTATTGTCCTATAGACACTGACTAGTTTTACATCTATTTGTAAATTCATTTCAGATTCCTAATTGCCTTTATATGGGAGTATTCTATTTATTTTATTTTTTTAAAGATTTATTTATTTATGATACACATAGAGAGGCAGAGACATTTTAAATTCCTTTTTTTTTAAATTCCTTTTTTTGACAGAAGTGTAACATTTTATTGGTTTTCTATTGATGACTTAAATGTAGTATTTGACATGCATTAGTTTTGTACGCAAGCCATGATTTTATCTTTCAAAATTTATCCTTTTACATTAGAGGTGTAATGGTGACGTCTTCCTATGAAGGGGCCATGTAAATGAAATGTATATATATTCTTTCTTAGTGCAAAGTAGCTGAAACCAAAACATGAAAAAAATAAACATTAACAACAAAGAAGGACATTTATCAGATTTTTAAACTTAACATCTAATCCTTTTATATCAAAATTCTGAGCGTAGTAATGCTCATAAAAACAGTTGAATTGAGGTATGCTGTAGATAAATATAATATCATAAGGAAAGAACATCTTTGTCTTACTCATCCTTTGCCACAAACTAAGAAAAGTTTAAAATTGATCAATATATATGGAAGAAAAAAAAAAACTAGCAATGTTCAATAAAACTTTAAAAACTCTACAATTAATTTGAGTTACATTAAAATAGAATATGTGGAATTTCATTCCAGGTCTGGGCTAAATTTGACTTTTGTATACAAAAATTAACATATTTAACACTTTTTTTAAAGAAAAAAAAAGTATATTGATATAAAATGATTTCAGGGCCTATACCTACATGGTTAGGAATAGAATGGCAACTGGTGTCCTCAGAAATCTCAGTTTGTTATGTTTGTATGTAAAAACCCTGTTAATTGTATCCTACATCATCTTTATCTGTTCATGAAATGTTTCCAAAGCCAAGACTGGTAATTATTTCAATTTTAATTGATTAGTATTGAGAAATTATATGTGGCTTTTGACAGATGTATCTAAAGTTTATTTTCTACCTACCTTCTTCAAATTATGCTATGATCAAGATAATTTAAGATAATTTTCATTTTTTTTCCATTATTATTTAAAAGGTCTCTGGGTAAGCAGTAAAAACTATAACTGACTTTTTAAAATATATTATTTCCACTTGATTTTTCCCTGACCCTTGTCTTGGAAAGATTCTGTTCATTATTAAAATAAATCAGTATTGAAGAAATTAAAAAAAAAAGACTAAAATATTAAAAAGTGAAAATACGAATAATCTAGAGCCCTCAAATTTATTTTATAAATGATCAAAAGTTGACCAAAGATATGATAGAGAACACGTTTAATCATTTTGTCGAGACAGAAATAAAAGGAATTATGTTGAAATCACACACTCAAAATAACCCTCAGATAAGCAGCATAATTAAGAAAATTTCTAAATGGATAGAAATATAATTATATTAAAGCCAGCAGTAACTCTTCAGCATAACTTTGACAAAGTTTCAGTGGCTTAAAAATTCAAAAGCTAATTAAAATTAGCTGAGATTGGAACATTGTCACATACATTTAGAACTAGATAAACAAATGATAATAAATTGGAAAGCAATAGAGGTGATTAAAATGCTTTGGTTTGGGGGAAAATAAAATGTAATAGCCATAACTGAGTAACTAAAGACAAACATTTTTCATTCAGATATATGGATTTATAGGATGGGGTAACATTTTTAAGGTCACTGCATAAATAAGATTTAATAATCTGCTCCAAATA
Source organism: Canis aureus (assembly GCF_053574225.1). Lineage (NCBI taxonomy): Eukaryota > Metazoa > Chordata > Mammalia > Carnivora > Canidae > Canis > Canis aureus. The sequence goes on from NC_135645.1 coordinate 19,165,320, forward strand.
CATCTTGTGAGATTATTAATACCAGCTAATTGGAATAAACTATTAGGGAATGGTTTATGTGGTGTATTTTCTGAATAAAATATGTTTTTTTAGAAAGCTTTTTTATGTTTATTGGTATTTGTGTTTCAGAAAAAATTGGATGTAGGAGCACCTCGGTGATGTAGTCGGTTAAATGTCTGACTCTTCGTTTCAGCTCAGGTCGTGATCTCAGGATCCTGGGATGTAGTCCCACATCAGGCTCTCAGCTCAGCCTAGAGTCTGCTTGAGTCGGTCTTTCCCTCTCCTCTCTGCTCTCTCTCTCTCTCTCTCTCTCTCTCTCAAACAAATAGTAAATAAATAAATCTCAAAAAAAAAAAAAAAGAAAAAGAAAAGGAAAGGAAAAAGTTGAATGTGAATACAAACAAATTCTTCTTGACCACTTACTGAGGGGTTTACTCAATACCAGACACCAATTAAGTTTGCATAGTTGCACCTCATTTCATCCGCACAGTATGAAAGGGCCCTGAGTTCCTCAGTCTCCTTCAGTGATGCTCCTGTCAGCATTATGCCTTAACTGGAGCAGCATATTTGCTGTTATTCTTTTATCCTTTGTTCATCTCTCTGTCCTCACACGTGGGTATCATCATGTATTGTACCTCAGAGAAGACAATTCAGTCTAAACATGAAACCACTACTTTAGTTTTTGAAAAATTCTGTTGTACCTTAATTGGGACAATTTTTACTTGTTTTCAGCATATCCTATATGCTAGTCCCTGCCTTCAACCTTTTCCATATATTCTATTATATAAACCACAATAATTCTATATGCTATATATTATGATCACTCCTAGTTTTTTCACTGGAGACCACAGGGTCAGAACTAGTTATGTAAATCACCCAGGGTTACAACATAATAGGTGCCAGAGGTGGAATCAAAATTCTCTTTGTACGACTTCAAAGCTGAAGCTCTGATTTTTTTATAGTATATCACCTCCTTGGAAATTGTACGTTACCCCAATTTTACACACGCACACACACACTTGACGTAAAATTTATATGTAGTGAATGCGCACATCTTAAGTATATGATTCAATGAGTTTTGATAAATGTATGTATCTGCGTAATCACCACACAGCCAAGACATAGAACATATAAATCACTTCAGAAAACTCCCTCACCCTCCTTCAAGGCAATTGCAACCAAATACGTAAACGTTGTTCTGATTTGTGTCACCATAGAGTAGATTTTCCTCCCCTTGAACTTCATATAAATAGAATAATATATTATATACCTTTTATTAAATGTCTGGCTCCTTTCAGTCACCATAATATTTTTAAGACTCATCATGTCGTGGTGCCCACTTGGACACATTCATCCATGGTGTGTATATGAGTAGTTCATTATTTTTCAGGGTCATAGTGCATATCGTTGCTAATTTTTATGTAAGGATGTTTTGGTTTTGATGCTATTATAAATGACATTTTTGTTCTCTAAAAATCTCTCTTTTTTTGCTGCTACTATATTGAAATATCATTGAATTTTGTATATTTATCATGCATATCTCAAAATTGGTAAATTCATTTATTTGTTCTTGTTATGGGCTGAATTATGATTTCTCAAAATCATATGTTGAAGATTAATGCCCAGTACCTCAGAATGTGACTGTATTTGGAGATAAAGCCTTAGGGGGGGGGGCGGTAATTAAGTTAAAATTAGGTAAGTAGAGTGGCTCTAATCCAATCTGACTGGTATCCTTGTAAGAAAGGGAAATTTGGACACACAAAGAAACACCAGAGGTGCACACACAAAGGACCACGTGAAGCCACAAGGAGATGCCGGCCATCTGCAAACCAAGAAGAGAGGCCTCCTGAGAAACTAAACTGGCCCACACCTTGATCTTGGACTTCTAGTCTCTTTAACTGTGAGAAAATAAATTTTTGCTATGTGAGCTCCTCAGTCTGTGGTATTTTACTAGGGCAGCCCTAAAAATCTAATATAGTTTTTGTTTTGTTTTGTTTTAGGTGGGTTTCTTAGGACTTTGCATATAAAAATTAGCAAACATAGAAGCTTAATTTTTCATTTATAATGTTCATGTCTTTTTTATTGCATTTTATTAGCTACATGTATCATAAAAATAATGAAAATAAAGAGAAAATAACAATATATTTATTTTTCCCAATCTTAGGGTAAAAGTGTACAATATTTCACATTAAAATTATATGTGAGATGCTAGGTATAAGACTTTCATGGGTGCCAATTATTAATAATGAATTTTCCCTTCTTTTCCTAGATTTCTGAGTTCTTGTTTTTAAATAAAAATCTGGTGTTGAATTTTTCAAGTGCTTCATTTGAAACTAGAATGATTATGTGATTTTCTTCTCTGTATATTGTTAATATGATTAATTACATTAATTTAAAAATATTTAACCAATCATGTTCCTGGGATAAAACTTGATGTATTACTTCTTATGTATTGCTAAATTTCATTTGTTAATATTTTCTTAAAGATTTTTGTTTTCATGTTCATGAGAGATTTTGGTCTGTGATTTTCTTTGGTGGCAAATATTTTTGCCAAATTTTGGCATCTGTGTTAATGCTGGTGTCAGAAAATGAGTTGGAAAGTGTACTTCCTGTTTTCTGAAGGATTTTTTGTAAGATTGTCATAATTTATCCTTTTTAAAATTTTTTTATTTATTTATGATAGTCACAGAGAGAGAGAGAGAGAGAGAGAGAGAGAGAGAGAGAGACAGGCAGAGACATAGGCAGAGGGAGAAGCAGGCTCCACGCACCGGGAGCCCGACATGGGATTCGATCCCGGATCTCCAGGATCGCGCCCTGGGCCAAAGGCAGGTGCTAAGCCGCTGCACCACCCAGGGATCCCATGTCATAATTTATTCTTGAGATATTTTTCCACTTATTTCATGACTCTGAATTTGTCATGCAATTGTTCAGTGTATTTCCTTATTATAATTTTAATTTCTTTAGTATCTGTAGTGTCATTTCCTTTTAATTCCTTACTTGTAAATTTGTGTTTTCTTTCTTAATTTCTGGACTGGCTTACTTATTTTTGCTTTCTATTTCTTTAAGTTCTGTTCTTGTTTTTATTATTTCCTTTTGCCTACTTGCAATATGTATAACTTACTCTTTTTCTAATTTCCTAAAATAATAATTTAAGTCATTGATTTTGACCTTTAGCTTTTCTAGTATAAGTTTTTGAAGGTATGAATTTCCTTCCAAGTGTTTTATTTTAGCAATTTAAATATACTATACTTTTTATTATTAACTATTAAGCTAAAAATATGTTTTCTTCTTAGGTGAGTATAATTAAATACAGTGTAGATTGTTTAATTTCCTTATATTTGAAGCTTTTAGATATCTGTTATTTTTAAAATTAACTTTGTTTTTAATTTCTACTGATTGAAAATTTTTAAAGATTTATTTATTTATTTGAGAGATTGAGAGAGATTGAGAGTAGGTGGGAGGACACGGGGGGCGGGAGAGAGAATTTCAAGCAGACTTCAGACTGAGCATGGAGCCCAATGCCAGAGTTGGATCCCAGGATCCTGAGATCCTGACCTGACTCAAAATCAAGAGTCCACCACTTAACTGACTGAGCCACCCAGGCCTCCCTATACTGGTTAAGTTTAGTTATAAGGTAATTTTGAACATTTTTCAGTTTAAGATTTATTGCACAGATATGGCTTCTCTTGCTGAACATGTTATGTGCATATTTATTTATTTATTTATTTATTTTTAAAGATTTTATTTGAGGGAGAGAGGAAAAGAGCACAAGTAGAGGAAGGGACAGAGGGATAAGCAGACTCCCCACTGAGCAGGTAGCCTTGAGCAGGGCTGGATTCCAGGACCCAGAGACCATAACTTGACCTGAAGTCAGGCACTTAACCCACTGAGCCACCCGGGCACCCCCTCATGTGCATTTTTAAAGATGATTCTCTACTTCTGTTAGTTGAAGTGTTTATGAATGTCAGGACAAACAGTTTGATATTATTGTTGAAATTTATGAACTTTCTAGTTTTTTGTCTAGCTGTTCTATCAATTACTGAAAGAGAAGCATGCAAACTTTCAGCTGTGACTGTGGATAGATCTATTTGTCCTTTAATTTCTGGGTTTTTTTGCTTCTTGCATTTTGAAGCTTTGCTATTATGTATTACATGTTTAGGAATATTATACCTTATTGATGAATTCACTCTTTAATTGATATAAAATGTTTCTCTGAATTTTGGCAATATTTCTTGTTTTGAACTCATCATTTGTCTTAATAGAAGTACTTCAATTTTCTTATGATTGATATTTGAACAGTATATATTTTTCTTTTAACCAGTCTTCATATTTAAAATGCCTTTCTTGGGACACCTGCAGTTAAAGTGCCTGCCTTCAGCTCAGGGCATGATCTTTGAGTCCTGGGATTGAGTCCCACCTCAGGCTCACTACATGGAGCTTGCTTCTTCCTCTGCCTGTGTCTCTGCCTCTCTCTCTCTCTCTCTCTCTGTCTCTCATGAATAAATAAATAAAATCTTAAAAAAATAAAATAAAATGCCTTTCTTATGGCAGCATGTACTTGGATTTTGCTTTCCCTTTAAAATCTAAGAATCTCTCCTCTTTTTTTAGAAGTGTGTATCTCTTATACTTTTTATCTATTTTTCCCACCCATCTTCCCCCAGCAACTATCAGTTTGTTCTCTATAATTTAAGAGTGTGTTTGATTTTTGTTTGTTCATTTCTTCTTGTTTTTCTTTTTTAGATTCCACATATAAGTGAAATCATGCCATGTTTGTCTTTCTCTGTCTGATTTATTCACTTAGCATAATACCTTTTAGGTTTTTTCACAGGAAATGGCGGGATTTCATTCTTTTTGATCGCTGAGTAATATTCCATTATATATACACACATCACTTCTTTATTCTTTCATCCATCTCTCAGTGAACATTTAGACTGCTCCATATCTCGGCTATTGTAAATAATGCTGCAGTAAACATAGCAGTGCAGATATATTTTTGAATTAGTGTTTTTGTTTTCTTTGGGTAAATATCCTAAAATAGAATTATTGAATCATATGGTTATTTTTTTGTTTTTGTTTTTGTTTTTTTTTTGTTTTGTTTTTAGGAACCTCCATACTGTTTTCTAAAATAGTTACACCAATTTAAATTCCACTAGCAATGCATGTGGGTTCCTTTTGTTCTACATCCTCACTGACACTTATTTATAATCTTTTGGATACTAACTATTCTAAGTGGTAAAATTTAATATTGTGGTTTTTATTTGCATTTCCCTGAAAAATAGTGATGTTGAGCATCTTTTCATGTGTCTGGTGGCCATCTGTATGTCTTGTTTGGAAAAATGTCCAGACCTTCTGCTCCTTTTCTAATTGGGTTTTTTTGGGTGTTATGTAATTTATTTGTAAATTTTGGATATTAGTCCCCAGTTAGATATATCATTGCAAATATCTTCTCCCATTCAGTAGGTTGGATTTTTGTTTTGTTGATAATTTCCTTTGCCATGCAAAAGCTTTTTATTTTCATGTAGTCATGATAGTTTATTTTTGCTTTTATTTCCTTTGCATGAAGAGATACCCATAAATTTATCGCGAAAGCTGACATCCAAGAGATTACTGACTGTGTTTTCTTTAAGGAGCCTCATGGTTTCAGGTCTCACATTTAGGTTTTTTAGATCCATTTTGAATTTATTTTTGTGCATGGTGTAAGAAAGTGGTTCAGTTTCATTCTTTTACATGTAGCTGTCCTGGTTTCCTAACATCATTTATTGAAAAGACTGTCTTCTCCCCATTGTATATTCTTGTCTCATTTGTCATAGACAATTTGTGTCTTTTAATTGGAGTGTTTAGAACTTTACATTTAGTCTAATTATTGATTCAGCTTGAACTGAGTCTATCATTATACCATTTTTTCTATATGTCCCATCTCTTGTGTTTGTTTCCTCTCTGCTATTTCTTTCCTTCCCTTAAAAAAATGAGTTTAATATTTCCAGTTTAATATTCTAGTTTGATTTCTCCAATGATTTTTAAATTATATATCTTTGTGTTATTTTTACTGGTTGCTGTAGGGATTATATATGTGTCCTTAACTTATCAGAGTGTACTTAAAATTGTACCACTTTGTCCTCCTGTCTTCTGTGCTATTGTTTTAATATATTTTATGCTTACGTACATCAAATTTCTAACAATATAATGTTGTAGCTTTTTAGCTTTGAACAAGCATAGACCTTTTAAAGAAATGAAGAGTTTTGTTTTTATATTTACTCACATATTTTTTATAATTTCCAGTTCTGATTCTTTTTGCGAGTTTATATTTCATCTTGTACATTTACCTTTAACCTGTATACTCCCTGTTGCATTTTTTAATTCAGATCTAATATTTGATGGTGATATATTCTCTCTACTTTTACTTATCTGAAAATAACTGTCTCTCCTTAATTTTTGGAGTGTATTTTATATGGAAAAAAAGAATTTCAGTTTATATATTTATAGGACTTCAAAGATATTGTTTCCTTATCTTCTGGCCTTTACTGTTTCTGGTAAAAGCTAGCACTCATTCATGTATTTATTTCCCCTTGTGTAATTTGACGTTTTATATCTGGCTGCTTTCAAGGTTTTGTCTCTGTGTTTGATTTTCAGTGTTATGACAATAATATACCTCAGTGTGGTTTTCTTTGTATTAATCTAGTTTGGCATTAATTTAGGTATGAACTTGCAAATTTGGTATTTTCACGAAACTTTTGAAACTTTTGGTTATTTCTTGGAACAAATTTTTTATCCCTCCCTCCCCCCCACCCTTTATTTTTCTCTTTCCTTCTAGGACTCTACTTCATATGTCTTAGACTACTACATATTGCTCTACAGGTCACTGGGAACCTGAATTTTATTATTTAATCTATTATTTCTCAATTTTTCAGATTAACTAATTTCTAATAACTTCTCTTTAATTTTACTGATCAGGTCTCTTTCTCCTCCAACTTGGTTTTATGACCATTAAGGAAAATTTTCATATCATATAATTTTCCATGCTAGAACTTCATTTATTTTTTTTAATAGTTTCCATTTCTCTACTAAGATTTACTATTTTTTCATTATAGATATATTTTTAGTTTACTACATTAAACCTAGTTGTAATAGCTACTTTAAATTCCTTGTCTGCTAGCTCCAATATCTTAGTCACATCATATCTGTTTTTATTGACTCTGTGTGTGTGTATGTGTGTGTATGAGAGAGAGAGGAGGAGAGAAAGAGACAGATAGATAACTGGTCATATTTTTCTGTTTAAGTTATTACCTGCTATTTTTTTCCCCTGGAAATCCTAATTGTAGAGACTGTTGATTCTGTGATCTTATGAAGAATGTTACTTTTTGTTATATCAGATTGTTAAATTATTTACTTATCACTTTGAACTTGTGTAGACTTGTTTTTATTACAGTGAATCTTTGTCACACCTGAGGTATTTACCAAGCCGCTCTAACATGGAAGGATTCACACTCCAAACTCTCATACAATAGGAAGTCCTTGAAAACTCTGCTCAATTCTTCCAGCTTTCTAGCTGTTCTTTTCCTGTAGGGTCCTCAAGTCTTCCTTACATGTTTGCCACTAAGTGGTCAGCCAAGAATGTAAGGGAAAAAAATTGTAGGATAATTTTGGGTCTTCCTCCACTGTGGATCCTTTATGGGATTTCTTCCTTTGATTTTTGTCTGTTTAGGTAGCCCCAGACTATTTCATTTGACGCCTCAAACAATTAAATAAAAAGCAAGGAAAAGTAAAATGAAATGAAATAAAAACTGGAATTCTGTTTGCCAGCTCTGTACAGACTTTAGGAATGTTCTCAATAAGAAAAGCCATGTAACTAGTCCTATCCTGAACTTCGTGTATTTCCTTTTCTTCAAGGATCAAATCCCTTCTAGTTTTTGCTTCTTTTGTTCATTCTTTAGTGTATTATATTTTTAAAATTTTGTTTAGATATTATTATTATTATTGGAGGGCTAATCTACTAACATAAAGCCACATTAATCCATTTAGATTAAGTACTACTTGAAGATTTGTAGCATTTAGTATATTTAGGGTTTTATTGTTTTGTTTCTAATCTTTCTCTTTCGTCACCTACCCTAAAGCTTAATCTTTAGGCCTATAGTTCCTCTGGAACCCTATCATTAAATGCCTGGCCATTGGGTAAATGACTTCATCTCTCACAGCATTATTTTCCAGGTATTGCTCATCACGGTATGTAAAGGACCAGAGAGAAAGCACTGGCCAACTATGCATGATTCTGGCCCTGCACATCTCTCTGAGGTTCTTCATCCTTTCTTCTTTCTCAAACCCCTGAGATTAGTGAACTATTTTTCAACAATGATTTTTAAGCCCAGGTGCCACAAAGGAGACTCTCCATCTAAAATCAAAAGTCACCTTCCTGTTTCTATTTTTAAACATTCTTCTTTTTTCAATTGAACAGTAATGGACAAAATAGTTATGCATGCTATAGAGATGAGATGGTTTGCAGCCAAATTATTTCTGTGCCAATAGAAAAAATAGGAAGAAAGAAAGAAAGAAAGAAAGAAAGAAAGAAAGAAAAGAAAAGAAAAGCAAGGCAAGCCAGACCAAGTCTTTCAACATATCTATTTATTTTTCATTCGTAGTCATTATAGAGAAGTCTGGTTTTGATTGAAATTGTTTTTAAGTTTGAACATGCAGCTGTATATAAAATCAAAGGATAATAGGGGGAAGCAGCTCCCCAAATAGGATATTTTCACCCATAAAACAGTGAAAAGTGAGAGCTAATTTAAGCATCTAAAAAACTTTCAGGTGGCAAGTTTGACCTTAGTTCTAGTGTAATATTTTACATATGACAAATCATTCCAAATATCTAATAAGGAATATTACGAGGGGAGAAATTTAAACAAAGAAATACCAGATAGACTTTGGGAGATTTTTTATTTTCTTAAATATTTTATTTATTTATTCATGAGACACACACACACACACACACACACACACACACAGAAACAGAGATAGAGACAGGGACAGAGAGACAGAGATATAGGCAGAGGGAGAAGCGGGCTCCTCCAGGGAGCCTGATGTGGAACTTGATCTGGACCCTGGGATAATGCCCTGAGCCGAATACAGACACTCAACTGCTGAGCATCCCAGCCATCCCAGACTTTGGGGAAATTTTAAATAAAATACTAATAGAATATGGAAACTATTATTGTGAATATTATGAAATAAAAATGATATGTTAAATTTCAGATTTAAAAATACCTAAAACTAATAAATTCATTTTTAGGTAGATTTATTTTTAGTATTACCTAAATTATACTGCATTTTAGTTCTTCATAGAACAGAATTTTTATCTGTGCAAAAGTGACATATTTACATTACAGAAATCAATCATAACATATAAAAAAGAAAAAAGGCCCTATATGGCCACCCTCATACAACTCTGATTAGATTGTCTTCTTATAATTATATTGAATTATTTGTTATATTTTCATTAATTGTTTCCTTGTTTATATGAACATTTCTAAAGATTTGAAATGAGTTAGCATACACTGTCATGTATTTTTTTAAATATAATATTCCCAAACATTTTTTTCTTGTTCCTCTACTTTTTTTAGTGAAGCCATCATTTTAACAGCTTCACTAGGGTCACCTGAGTGGCTGAGTCGATTAAGCTTCCGACCTCAGCTCAGGGCCTGTTCCTGATCAAGCCCAGCATCAGGCTCCCTGCTGATCAGGGAACCAGCTTCTCCCTCTGCCCCTCACCCCTCTCATGCTCTCTCTCTCTCTCTCTCTCTCATTCACTTTCTCTCTGTCAAATAAATAAATAAATAAATCAATCAATCAATCAATCAATCAATCAATCTAAAAAATAATGGCTTCATTAAAGGTGAGCTTACTATAGTTGACTAGCTTTATTAAATATGAAAATACTTTCTAAATTTTTACTATTATATATTATGACATTTATGTAGCCTTGGGCTCATTTTTCATGTCTTCCAAAAGGAATGATACTGTCAAATCAATTTTGTACACCTGAAACATCATAGGTCAGTTATACTCTATTAATTAAAAAAAAAAGAGGGAGGGAATGATACCAATCTCATAGATTGTGGTGAAGAGTAAATGAAATATTCTACATTAAATATTTAGCATACTACCTAAAACATCATTGACTAAAATAAATTGTTAGTTCCTCTTTTGAGATCAATCCTTAGGTCATGGATGCCATACTATGGATGAGTACATTCATATGGTAAAGAAAATAAGAAAGCAGCTAATGGTGGCTATTTGTAGCCTGTGAGGCAAGTCATGCACTAAGGAAAACTTGGTGTTTCAATATATTGTGAATATTAAATTGTAATAAACATAAGAAGTATATATTTTTGGCATCAGATATTTGCTAATATATTCGTTTTAGGAAGATAGTTTATCTTCTTTATTCCTTATCTTCCTATCTCTACAAATAGTATTTTTTTTTTCTGTTACAATCTCATGACATGTTTGAACTTGAGGGTTGAGTGTGACTCTTTGCTCCTAGATGAAATGTCCATATTTTTTAAAACTCAAATTGTCATTTAAGTAAACTTTTAAGTTGACAAGCATCCACTTCACAGGAGAAACAAAGTGACGTATTGAAGAACCCTGGATCAGGAATCAGGAGTCCAGTATTTAGGTCTAATGCTGCACTAACATGCTCAGAGATTAGGGTTAGTTACTCGGGCTCAGTTTCCTCATTTATAACATAAGATGTGTGGTAGTTAATTTTATGTGTCAAAATGACAGGCCACAGGGTGCTCCGATTAAGCATAATTCTGGATGTGTCTGTGAGGGCTGTGACAACTGGTATTAGCACTTGAATGGTGGATTCTGGGAAAGTAGATCGCCCTTCCCAGTGTTAGTGAGCATCATCCAGTCCACTGAAGCCCCCAAAAGAACAAAAGTTAGGGGAAGGAGGGGTTCACTCCTTTTTCCTTGCTTCTGTAGACTGGGATATCTTAATCTTCTCCCCTCAGTTGGACTAAGATTTATACCATGGGCTTGCCTGATTCTCAGGCTTTTGGATTCTCACTGAATGAAATCAGCTTTCCTGGGTTCTGGATTGCAAATGGCAGACTAAACACTACTCAGCCTCTGTAATCATGTGAACAAGTTCCTCATCATGAATATTATGAAAGATAGGTTCTGTTTCTTTGGAGAACTCTTACTAATACAAGCTGTATTTTATTACTTTATCTTTGAGATTCTATTGCAAGAGGTATATTCAGGAAACAAACCTTTTAAACATTGTAATTTATCATGGAGCAGAGCAAATAATATTTTTTAAAGTAAATAGTATGGGGAATATCTAATGGCTACAGCCATTAAAATTTTACTAAAATACTAATACTAATAAATTAAAATTTTAAAATTCAATTTTTGTTTTTCAGAAAGAATGAGGGTAGAAAATGAGATTTCATTGTATCTTCTAGTGAGCTGGATCCATGTCTTACGCTGTTGTAGCTCTATGGCCTCCACAAAGGATACTTTTATTTTGGCATTTCTCTGTCACGTTCTCTTGCTCTCTCTCTTTAAAGATTCTATTTATGTATTTAAAGAGAAAGAGAAAAAGTGAGTGTGAATGGCGGGAGGAGGGGCAGAGGGAGAAGAAGAGAGAGAATCTCAAGCAGACTCCCTGCTAGCCATGGGGCCTGAATCTGGGCTCAAATCCACAACCTGGAGATCATGACCTGAGCCAAATCAAGAGACCGATGCTCAACTGACTGAACCACCGAGGTGCTCCTATTTTGGTATTTTTAAAAAAAGTTTCCTTGAGTCTAACATCCATTTGAAAACTAAGAATTTTGACACACCAGCTCTCATCACTTAGATTCGTCTCAGTGGGCTTACCAAATAATTCTATCAGGGCTAAAATATAGTTTTTGCCAGATTAATAAGCAATTATATATATATATAGATATATCTATATCTATATATATATATACTTTAAATTATATATTGCTAAATTAGCATAATGATCTAAATCTGACTCTTCTGGGGAAATTTACGATTACAACTTTGGAAACCAAGTTTTAATACTCTCAGTGTCAAAGTGGGAATAAGGGTGCCTCCGTTATAGGAAAATAAAGCACATTTCACTGAAGCATCTTCTAACACTAATGGAAGAACTAAAAGCTGGGCAAGATTGAGCCAAACTCATTTAACTGAAAAGGCCTCAAGATATAGGTGCACTTTCTTTCTTCCTAGCTACATGAGTGGAAAACGAAATGTACTATATTCTTCAGCAAATGTCTGTGCTCCATAAAGGGAATACTATAGAAATTGAAAACCCAATTGCTAAAGTCAGGAGATATAAGTAAAGATCGGGAAGTCAGTTGTGTTAAAGTGTGTGTTGGGAAAGAACAAGCAAATAAGAATGTAAGAAATGTCCTGCTATGCTGGACTGTATTCTGTGGATTCCATAAGAAATGGAAGTTGACATAGTCCATTACCTAGAAATAAAACACATTTTTAGATCAAACAGCCGTTTTTCACAAGGTCACAAAAGCTCAGCCAGCAAGAAAGCCAAATAGGAATGGAACAAATGGGGGTAACTTAGATCTCTTTGGGCTGATTAGTCATTCATATCATTTTCAGTTCATAGACTAGTTAGTGGGTAAAGATTGGAGTACATGAGGAGACCTTAATAATGTGTACTTGGATCAGTGAAAGAAATGATGCAAGCAGAAGGAGCATGTGCATCAATTGCATTTCCCTGGTCTACATTATAAAGTTAAAATGGAACATGAACTGTGTAGTCATGTACCTGGTTAGAAAACACCTCTTGCTGACTTGGTAGCAAATGCTTTTTCCTACGATGTTAAACATATGTAATGGCAATATCATTTAAGTGTCTATCAATCTGATAAAAACATATTCTGGATACTCTAAGTCAAAATTCAAAGCCACCATATTTCACATTTATCCCATAAGAATTTTTGCTCTTGTTTTCACATACACAGTTGTTTTTCTGTTAATTATGGCAAATAATCTTTACCACAATTCTGAGAAGTCGAAAGATGTAGCAAATAAAAATTAAAGAAAAAACTCAAGGAAATAAGAAAATTGTTCCAACTATTACTTTCCCTACAAAAGGTTTGTCTTCAAAGACTTATCAGGTATATTGAAAGTAAGAGTGTCGCATTCTAGTTGTGTAGTTACTATTGGGAGTGGGTTTTATCACTGCTCTATCCCCCATGTAAGTTACTGTAACAGTTCAAGTGAGGTATCTCACTGCTGAGTGATTCAAGGCTTTTGTAAGCAGCTGTAGACAAAGGACCCTAACTCCACATCTGTTGGATAGGTGCACAATTCTCACCTCAAAGATAACCCATGTTGTGCAGGCATTGGCTCAGTTTCCAAGTGGACCCCTGCCCTGGCAATGAATTCTTCCTGACTCTGGATCTCTATGGTCCTGCCAGCTATCTGTAATGGCTCCCTCTCCTAGGAGCTCATTCTATGTTCTCTTCCCAACTCCCAGCCCAGGTGATCTTTACTCATTCTTCAGCATTAAGCAGAGCCCTTGGGCTATTCCTGGAGAATTCAGTCTCTGTTATTCTTGAGAGGTGAAGGAGAGGCTTTGTGAGTATGATGAATTGCGCCAAGCCTACATCTTCTAGACTTTTGAGGATAAAAACCTCATTTTGAAGACCAGAGTAATTTCAAGAAATTGCAAGATAAAAGTAGTCATAGTTCTGGTATGCATTGGCTTTTGAGAATCAGGATCTGCTTTTCTAGTATCTGTACTTTATTAGATATAGTATCATCTACATACACTGGGAAAATGCTTGTTGCTGTGAAAAAGGCTCTAACATTCATGCACTGTGGCACTGTTCTACCTGGATTTAAGTATGGGTACAGTGCTGCCACTTTATTAGTTGTGTGACCTTGGACAAGCTATCCAAGATTTTAATGCCTCAGTTTCCTTATCTGCAAAACTGGCATAATAATAATAATACCTATCCTATAAGGCTGCTGTAAGCATTATTTTTTTTAAATGAATGCATAGATGCAAAATGTTTAGAGTGCAGTAAGTACTTAATGAATGTTAGATGTTATTACTAAATAGAAGGTGTATTGTTTATTGAACCTGCAAGCTTGTTTATAACCTCTCTAAGTTAGCCAAGGACAATGTTTTGAAATTTTTTTAAATCACATAATTGATTTAATATCCTCCATCTCTACTAAGATATGTTTGGTCTTATAAATAAATTTAAAATGGGAGAATTAATAAATTGGCCCTTGTCAGTATTAAGAGACAGAATATTTTAAACTTCACGGATTAGGAGGCAAGATATACTTTAGAAGATCATGAAAGATGAACATTAACCTGTGGGTCTACATGTAGGAAATCCCCACAGTCTTTAGCTAGGTTTAATCACGTCTCCCTGGGCTCCACTTCTAGCCATTAACAAATTACCTCATTGTCTCTTCTGAGGCTGACAGGCAATTTTAGTGATAAATAAAGTCGAAGATTTTCAAAGTGAGGTTTGAATTACTTTGCATATATTTACACACATAAACAAAGCAACATTTGGCAAGTTAGGATTTGTCAGTATAAAAGACATTTAATAAATTTATCACCACCTAGTTGTTCCAGAGGCAAACACTAATTTTCATGTGATTAATCTAAACATTCAAAGAGTGAATTAATGAATTTCTAAACAACTTACTTTGGCTTGCTGCTACCTTTGCTGATCTTATACCCACCTATGTTGAAATCTCTTTCTCTCACTTAATTTCTCCCACCTCTCGGAAATTTTGGGAACCCAAAGAAATAAACAAATAGTTAAAGACATATGTAAAAAAGGAATTTCTCGCTCTTCTAAATGCAAATGTACATGGAAAAGAAGAAAAAATGCTTTGAAGGTAGCATATTTTTTATGATCTACCTGATGCCTAATACATAATCAATCACTTTCATGAATCAGAGATTGAGAAAAAGTTTGCCTCCATAGAGCACTATATACTTCAGAGTACTCAATAGAAAGGACAGGTAAGAACATTCTGGAATAAGAGTTACAGGGAGAGAGCAGTAATAGAGCACAGCTTTCTCAACAGATTGAATTCGCCAATGTACCTCTCTATAAGCTACTAGTAAGTGAATAAATGTTACTATCAACAGAGACTAGAAAAAGCTAAGTTAGCAAAACAGGGGACAGTTTAGTCTATTCTGGGCGACCAAATGTCAGACTGTCATTGAGGAAGCAGTAACCTCAGGCAATGTCGGATGTTTGTTTAGGCAGCAAGTTACCTTGGGGGCTTACCCTCTGTTGTTTGTCTCTCCTAGGCTTGAAAAATGTTAAGATCCAAGAGGTTATTATTTCCTAATTACATCAAGAAGAAACCTAGGCCTGAGTAGGCTATTTGGGGGTTTCAAAGACATAGCAGGACCCTGTACCAAGAGGAGGGGCTCCCCCCTGATGTGATGGTGCAGGTACGTAGGAGGCCAGGAGGAGCACCAAGCAAAGAGATACCTCCCTGGCTCGGGATGAACATGCAAGCAGTTTGGAGGCTTTTCATCCCTAAAGCGGCAATAAGGGAGAAAAAATTCTTTTCCTATTGCTTTCCTAGGTTCTCCAGCAAGGTCCTATAAATTAGACCAATAAAAGACAGATTAATAAGAGCAAAATAAACTGAAGTTTATTAGCATGTGCATTGGGCTTACACATGGGAGTATCCAAAGGGGTGGCTAGAACTTGTGCTTATATAGCGTTGTAGCAGAGAAACAATAATTTTTAGAATAGTGACAAGACAAAGGAAAAGGAAGGATTTTGAGTTTCTAAGGGCAAGAAATTATATATATGGGGGAACGAATGGGAGACAAGAGCTAGTTAGTAAAGTTTGTTATATAGATTCAACTCTGGGCTAATGGTTGAAAGTTGTCTCTGGTGATTAATGCTGTCCTTCTGGGTAGAGAAGGGTGAGGGAACACCTTTGTAAATTTATGTCCTGCTTTTCGGTAGATGGAGGGCAGAGAGCTTTTCTACTTCTTCTCAGTTGCCTTCAGCTCAAAATAAGTTTTATGCCAAAGTGGCATATTTTAGGGTGGCATAGTCTTCTCCCCTACACAGTTTAGTTCTCATTCCCATCTTTATAACTGAAAGACTCCAAACTGCTTAGATTAAAACTTGAACTGGCAGAGACAGCGAGCCACCCAAAATCAAATAGCTACTAAAACTTTTGGAGAACTTCAGCTATTCTCCTGAGTCTAGAAGAGAAAAGCTAGACAGTGATCAGTAATATAATAATTTGGTAAGAGAAGGTTTTAAATTCTTGTGTATCTTATTACATTTCTCTAAATCCTCCCTTTCCCACTTCTTAGTTTATACAAATTTTAGAATGGGAAAAAAATGATTTTGATACTATTTTTGTTTTTTTTTTAAATATTTTTTTTTAAATTTTATTTATTTATGATAGTCACAGAGAGAGAGAGAGAGGCAGAGACACAGGCAGAGGGAGAAGCAGGCTCCATGCACCGGGAGCCCGACGTGGGACTCGATCCCGGGTCTCCAGGATCGCGCCCTGGGTCAAAGGCAGGCACCAAACCGCTGCGCCACCCAGGGATCCCTTGATACTATTTTTGAAGTGTGTAGATGAGAATGGAACATTTTCAGGGTTTTTTTTTTTTTCATGTAGCCTTTCATGTCCAAATGAAGATGCCTTTTTTTCCTCTATATTAATTAAAAGGCAGTACTCTTTACTTAGTGACTAACTCAGATTCTTTCAAATTCTCCTTATTTCAGTGACTTGCTATATTAATGAAATTAATGAGAGTGTTACATTTTGTTTTTAAATTACGCCTGAAATCATGAGACTGTCATCACCACCATCATCACAATAACAAGAAACACGTATTAAATATCTACTATTTACTAGATACTATACTACCATGTTATAAATCCTGCCTTCTATTCTGTCTGCTATGATCCAGGAACTGCTCTAGGCACCAGGAAAATAGCAGTGAACTAAAGAGACAGAATCTGTGCCCTAATGGAGCTTATATTTTAGGGATGAAAAACTTGAGCTTAGACAGATTTGAGTAAATTTCAAGGTCACGACAAGCAATAATAACCTGCCAGTAACCTGGGATTTCAAGCCAAGTCAGGGACTGCATAGACAGACAGTTAAGTCATCTATCCATACTAAATAAGTAGTCTATTTTTATGAACCCAAAATGTTTTCTTCTAAAATATTCCTAAATATTGTATATTGTAATAGAGTAATTTGTTGCTGTTTTGAGTCATTGGTCCATAGGGCTGTTTTTATCTCATCACAAGGATTTTCTATTCTAGTTCTTGCCCAGATATGAGGAAATCTTAAGTTGGTTTCGATCTATTTTTCTCCACAACAGTCCATCAGTATTGACTATAATTTGCCAAAATCAAAAATGACTAAGTAAATAACTCATGTTTAAATTATATGAACTTTTCTTCTCAGAATGGACCTTGTTAAAACAGTCATACTATACATTTGAATAACAAATAACTCTTCAGTAGCACCTCAATAGAATATCTTAACCTCCTTCAACATGGTCTTGTCACAGCGGGGCCAACCCAGCCTGAAGAAAAGAACGGAGGCCAGTGCTTCCTTGTGAAATAATGTAGGATCTATAGACCCTTTTTAAGGCACCAGTTTCTTCTTGTGAGCTAGCTGTGTTGTGGTTTTGTTGTTGTTGTTGTTTTGTTTGTTTGTTTTTCATGTGAAGATGGGGACGATATGGGGAAAAGAAAGGCTGACACTCAAGGTGGCCCTCCAAATGTGTTATAAAATGTTTCCTTTTACATTCTTGTCAATGCCCCTCAACCAAAGACCATCAGGAACATAGGTTTAGTTGAACAAAGTTGGGTTTATTGACTTGTTGCAGGAGGGGAGAGATGGTGCCATGGGAATGCATGGAGTATGTCAGTGGAGGGTTTTAGAGAGGACTCCCTATAGAATTTTGGCTGTAGAATTTTGGCTTCTGTTAGGTGCTTTGGGGGAAAGATTCAAGGAAACAGGGCTTTGGTGTGGATTGGTGTGGATTAGAAAGTAGTGGTAACTCTATGTTTGTTTCTTCATAATTCTTATCTAGAAAACAAAAAGAATGCAGTAAGGCTAATGTTATGTTAGGTAAATAAGCAGCATTCACTCATATTAGCCAGGATTGGCAGGTGTTTGGTCATTTTTAAGATTAGAAATGTGTGTGATATTGTCTGTGATCAGACATGATTATTTAGTAGTCTTGTTTTTGTCCAGATTAATGGCTGATGCAGAGTGGTCTTATCTCATATTAATGTTCTGTGAACAATCTTGTTGTTCATGATAACAACATGATATAGCCATTAGTCCAACTCTTAGTAATACCAAAGCCCAGCTAATACTGATGTGCCAAGACCTGGCTATGAGAGGCTGTCTTCTCTTTTACACTATTAATAACGGCCTTAGGAAACATGTAAGGAAATTGTAAGATTAGTTGTTGCCATTAAAATATTGGTTGGTTTCATACTTCAGCACAGGAGGTATTGGAGAGTTAAGATTTCATGAAGTAGGATTGCAGAGGGACAAAAACGTTCTCAAATACAACTTTCCATTTGTTAGGAGGGAAATTTCTTTCAGCCTTAGCATTCTTTATTTGAACAAAATTTTCCAAAGTGTTCCAACAGACAAAACAAAAGGAATTTAAGTGAAAATCTGATTGTAGTGGTTGAAAAAGGGGTGAGGCTGGCGTGTTAGGGATTTGAGTAACATTCACATAACTTGCAGCCTGTGTCCTAGGCAGTTGTCAAACAGAGAATATATGAAGTCAAGCAGTGGCAACCTTTGAAGTTAAATAATCTCTGTTAAGTTTCCCATATTTCAAGTAGTCTATGAATCCATGATTCTCTTCAGAAATAGAGTCATGGAATAGACTTTGAGCGTGGTGATTTGAGGATGGTCGATTGTGTGTTATGATTTATATATCAAATAACCAATAATCTGATAATGTCAAGATGATAGTAATAGCAATAAATAACTACTACAGTTGATTTCTCTGGTTGTTTTAAGAACATAAAACAGAAAATGGGTTCTATTCCTAAAATATTATAAGAAGGGATGGAATTAGATGGCATTTGATCCAAATTACATGAGTTTTTTAAAAATTATTTTATGAAATCAAGTCATGTTTCTATGACTATTGATCTTCTCCTAGCCTCATGGCACTTGATGAACACATAAATATAGCCCCTACAATATGACATGCACTTTCATTATATTTTTAAACCATTTATCTTTGAATAATTTTAGACTTATAGAAGAGTTGCAAAAATAGTATACAGAATTTCTGTATATCCTTTATAATTTCCTTTCTTCCATAATGTTAATGTCTTACATAACTATGGTAAAATGACTAAAATTAGGAAAATATCCCTGGTATAGTACTAACTACTGATCTATAGACTTTACTTGGCTTTCACTATTTATCCACTAATGTTCTTATTTTGTTGCAGGGTCTAATCTAAAATTCAACATTGCATTTAGTTGTCATGTCACTTTAGGCTCCTCTAAGGTGTGACAGTTCCTTTGATTGTTTTTGTCTTTCATTAAACTGATATTTTTAGGAGTAATGGTCAGTATTTTGTAGAATGTCCTGTGATTTGGATTTGTCTGATGTTTTTTATACTTTGATTGAAGTTATGGATTTTTTAGTAAGAATATCACTTCTCAGTACCTTGTATCAGGGATACATGGAATAAAATATATCTGATCACTGGTGATGTTTTTCTTTATCACTTGGGAAATGTCTGCCAATTTTATTTATCACTCTTTTTGGACAGTTCTGTTTTTTTGGCAAATGCATGGAGTTATGTTTCCTCCACCACAATAATGTACAGATTTTTTCCACTGTTCAAAAATTCTTCTCATGCTTCTCCTTTGATCCCACCCCTTTCCATCTTTAATCTCTAGCAACCACAAACTCATTTTCCATCCTTACAGTCTTGCCTTTTTCATAATGTCATATAAAGAGAATTACACAATATATGGTCTTTTCTATCTAGCTTCTTCATTTAACAAATGATTTTTAGATCTATCCCTGCCATTGCGAATTAGTTCTTTGTTACTTTCTTTATTGCTGAGTAGTATTCCATTTTATGTATGTACTATAGTATTTTTTTAATTCATTAGTTTTGTCTCACACAATGGATAAAATGGAAGTGAAAACAATTGATTTTTATTTATTTTCTTCTACATATCTTTCTTTCGATTGTTATTGGTTGGCATTTTAAATTATGTAATTTTTTTTTCTTGGAATAACTATCAGTTGAGGACAATCTGAACTTAATTCTTTGGAGAATTAAAATAGTCCACATGAATTATTAGATAGAATCTTTGGTTTTCTTATGAAAAGGAAGGTGCTCAATAATATCTGTTAATAATTATAACGTGCCAGCCAAAACTCTTGACTAAATGTATATTAAGATATCCTGCCATTGACCAGGAAAGGGAAATGGGCATCAATTTCAATTTATTACCTATAGTCACCTGGGAGTTATCTAATTTATCAGATCCTTTATTACTTCAGTATTCAGCCTCAACTCAGTAACTTTTTTCCTATTGAAAAAGTCAATGAAAATAAGCCACATAAATGGCCAGAAAAAGCGGAAGAGCTATATATATTATATAACAAGATAGAATTTAGGGAAAAAATCAATGTTAAAATAAAATGTGCATCTAAGCACAGAGTGAAATTCGAGAAAGGTTTGTTGTAAGTATTTTTCCTAAAAAGTCTTAACAACAGTTCTGTTTGTTGTTTGTTGTTATTGCTAACTCTACTGATAATGCTAAGGATCTGTCAGCAATTTCTTATAAAGTATGGGTTGTGGAGTGTCTTATCAATAACCCCTGTATTAGTGTTCTATGGTAATATGCATTAACTAGATAGACGAGGGACCATTACAGTCTATCACTGCAGTGATCCATACATTGAAGACTCCCTAAGTACATGTTGACACAATATTGCAGCAGTGATCCATGAATTAAATATGCTTTGGATCCGAGTCATTACAAGTTTAATGGAAGAAATGCACCAGTTCTACTGAAAAATGCCAGTTTTGGCTCTATGATCAATTCTTCCATAAACACATTTCTAATGTCTGTCAGTAATGAATATTTTTCTTGAACCATCCCTGCTTATTATATTGTGACTTCGTCAACATTCGGAGTCCCATTTGATATTGACTATATTTGAAACTCCTTGAGTGTCACAGAAGAGATCTATGGAATAATTGCACAATAGTATCCACACAAATGTATCTTTTGTGAATAATGGAAAGCACTATTTTACCCTTTTTAAGGACTAGGCATAATAACTACTCAATAGACTTAAAGTGAAAGAAAATTAAATTTTTATTTGGGTCATTATTCAGTCTATCCTTCATAATAAAGTGTTCGTGGAGTTATTGTCATGGCAGAGTGAGCAAAAGATATGTGACAATGTTCCCTGCTACTTAGCATTTATTCCTTTTTATTCCATCATTCTTCTTTTACATATATTAAATTTTTCATGGTACATACTATGCAAGATAATAGTAATCATTTCTCAAATATTTATAATAGCCTTACAAACATCCTTTCCTCTGCTGAACACATACTGGGCACATGCAGGATGCTAATTATGGAGACAAAAAAATGAATAAAAGGAAAAAGAATGAAGGATGAAGAAGGTTTACAGAATAGATTCCAAAATAATTGGGTCAGATATTTATCTGAAATGGGAGGTGAGTTGAAGAGAATAGGTACAAGAACAGAAGCCAGTGAGAAGGAATTTAGACAAAATAGAAATATTCTCAGTGGCTTTACTCTAATCAATAAACCAAGGATTGAGTTATTTTGCTATTAGGGTGTGTGTATGAGCAGGGGGCTGAAGAAAATGAAAAGGAATTGACTTCTCATTGTGAGGAGCTTCCTAGTCTTTTCCCATCAGGACATCTGTTCTCCAGTCCTTTCCCGAGAGGCAACTGGCACATGGTTTTGTCTTCTCTGCTCTTCTTTTAGCCTGCACCTTTTCTCAAAGCAAAACAAAATGAAAAACAAAAGCTTTCTGCTACTTTTAATTTAATGTCTACCTTTTAAACTAATTCTCATCTATTTCTGTTTTCTTTGGTTAGTTTTCTGCCCTTGTCATAATTTTTTTCTCCTTTTTCCTATCCTTCTATTGAATTTTCTTCTCTTCACTTTGTCAAAACCATAACATCCAGAACATAAAGCAGGAAGGTGTTTCTTATTTTTGTAAGTGTTCAGGTGGAAAATGTGCCAGGAATCTTGTTGTACCTCTCTCATTCTACAGATGCCAGGGATGACTCTGTTATTACAGAGTGGGGCTGGTCTGTATTTGCCTCCCTCTGTGCTAATTAGGGTAAGAGGAAACCAGAACTGGGATGTGCATGTGTTGGGATGGGACAAGGGGCAGGTGTGGAGAGTGAAGGAATTTATACTGGTGGGACCATGGGCCCAGAGATGCGAATACTGTTGTCAGCAGACACGGTATATCTCTACAAATAAAGCTGAGAGACTAGGAAGTTGAACCCTGGAACAAGGAATAAAGAGCAGAGTGGTGGGACTTGTAAGAGGTGAAATAAATTCACAAGAAATGGAATCACTGAAAAACATCTCTTAACAGCTATTTTATGGGGGGGGGGAGCACTGTGCAATGTGCTTTCACATACATTATCTCATTCATTTCTTACAACAAGGCCATAAAGTATATGCCGAGCGTCTTGGGTATGGAATTATTGATTTAAGTAGCTTTAACAATGAAGCTCCAAAACTCAGTGACCACCTGAGACTAAATGTGAGCAGTGATGATTGAGGATGGTCCCAAAAAGTCTTAACAATGCCAGGAGGAGAGGAAGAGGGAAGAGAACAGGACAGATACAGAGAAAGGCAGAGTGATGCCATGTGTATAAAATTACTGCACTATCATGAAAATAAATGCTTTAAATATGTTATAATGTATCTTTAAAAAGACCAAGCTGGGGTGCCTGGTTGGCTCAGTTGGTAGAGCATGTGACTCTTGATCTTGGGGTCATGAGTTTGAGCCCCACACTGGGTATACAGTTGCATTCAAAAATAAAAAATTTTATTAAATAAATTAAATTAAAAGACCAAGCTATCTCCTTCTATTGATCTAAATATGTAGTGAAACTATATGGTTTTGTCTGCTTGTAGACTGACTACTAACCAAGATGGCTTAACATTCTCCTTAGATTGATAAACTTTAGACAGGTTTCTTCTCAATTATAGGTTCCTGACTTACCTTTCCTCAGAGCATTTACTTTATAAAACTTGTAATTAAAAATTATTTCTCTGTTCCTTTGAGATATAAATCTCCTCCCAATCTTTTGTCAGTTTTACAGCCCAGGAATGTCTCTCTCAAGGACCTGGGAGCCATCCCTTTAAAATGTCATCACTACGAAAGGTAGCAGCCCTATCTCCCAGTCTCTTTGGTTGGTTAGAAGCCTACCTTCAGTAAGTGCCAATTAGCAAATACAGACGATCTAATCATATTGGCCAACCTCCCTTCTAACATTCTCAAGTACTTTTCAACTAGCTCACTCCTATACTTATAAACCCTCCTGCCTTTTGTTTTAGAGGAATTGAGTTCAGTATCTTTCCCTTTTTGCAGTAGACCTGAGCTCCATTGCAAATAGACTGGAGTAAGACTTTCTTACCTATTTAACTCCATTGGTTGCAATTTTTCTTTGACACTACTAACCCTGGGTGAGTGTCCATTTGTAAGAGTAAGTGCACAGTATTGTCAGGGTGCTTGGGTGGCCCAGTCAGTTAAGGGCTGCCTTGGGCTCAGGTCATGATCCCAGGGTCATGGGATTGAGCCCCGCATCCTGCTCTACAGGGAACTTGCTTCTCTCTCCCTCTGCCTGCTGCTCCCCCTGCTGGTGCTGTCAAATAAATAAATAAAATCTTTTTTTTTTTTTTTTTTAAGTATACAGTATTCTTCATCCACCAAAACATAAGCTTTAATAAAATCAATGGCCTTATATCTGTAATAATTTAAGTATAATCCTCTTTTGATATAAAGGATGGTTCAGGTGATCTTTGAGATCAGTAAATCTTTTGACCTTTGAAATTTACCTCAGATGTGGTAAAAAGGAAGCGTCCATTCACTGGCCATAAAAACATTATTTTAGATAGCTGTAATACATATTTTAAGGAAAAAAATGTAATCAAGGAAAACACCAGGCGAAATTTAATACTACGCGCGCGCGCACACACACACACACTTACGTACACACACACCTCACTTGATTTTTTTTTCCTAAAGAGATTTTATGTATAAGTTATAGGAATATTGTATAATTGGCAAATACAAATTAAGAAAAAAATGGGAATGAAAGAAAAGTAAGAATAAAAAATACTATGAAACTGGTGGTCTATGGACACCATGCCATAAAGCCTATACAACATTACTGAAAGGGCATCCCAATTTGGGCTTGAGTTTTCAAGTAACTAACTCAAAAGGAAGGAAAAATGATCAATTACAAGATCCCCATTATCTGGAAAAAAGAACAACAAGCAAGACAATTTGAAGAAACACAAGATATTTAAATCTGAAAGAAATTTTAGCATTTATACATGCACATATACGTGCATGCCAACACAATGAATAATCTTTGTAGGCAGGTAAATGTCATATTTATTAACTGAACACTGTACTAAATGCAGAAATCTATTTTGTAAGATTATTTTCTTACGTTTCTTGATACAAAATAGATTTAAAAAGTACAAAGTTCCATTTCTGTAAAAATGATCATGTAAGGCACAAGATATCTAGCACCTGGTTCTCTGGTAGCTTTGTCCATTCTTTAATTTAGTCCCCTTAAAAATAGTAAATGAAATACAAATTCTTAAAAATAAGAGTTTACATAAGTCAAAGTTTTCATGTCAGTTAGGCTATAAAGAGGGTAAGATTATATTCTCTGACAAATTTCTGGGACTGCAGAAGAATATGTACTGGTCAAGATTTAACATATTTACTTAAATATTTCTTTAATTTTATTCCATGATTTCATTTCTTAAAGTTTGGGTTTTCCAGGTGGTTGTTTCTGTTGACTGTCACAGTGATTGGTTTTCTTACGGTGGTTTGTAACTTTTCCTGTGATTATAGGTTTAACATGTGCCCTTCCATGACTGTCCAACCTGCTCTGGATTGTGGGGACATTCCTAGGGAGTTGTATTTTCCCTTGCAGGGACATATGCATGTTACCAATTATATATTATAGGGTCTCCATCTGAGTAGTATAATTTCAGATCCAAAATCAATAGGTGGTGTGAAGTTTGGGGCTTGATTTCTTATACAAAACTCTGCCTTCAGCCCATGGCTCCTGGTAAACAGTTTAGCTTCTTTGCCATTTTCTATAGCCAATGAGTGGGGACACCTCATTCATATTTCCTGGGTGGTCAGCCCACTGGAGTTCCTGGGTTTACGGAGAGAGCTTACACCCAACACGACATTGTGTGCAGGTCTGAGATTCCATCTACTGACTTAGCAAAGGCATTAACATCCAGTCTTACAACGGTGTCTCAGCTTCAAAAACCCCCTGTTCTTTTCAGCAACAGTTCATTCACTTCTGTAACTTTTACTTATCTCTTAGTTTCTTAACTATGGGAATTTTCCTTTCTTTTATGTGGTTATACTTTATAGAGCATTGTCGTTTGCTTGCTGGAGTTGCCTGGGGTGAAGGTGAAGTGAAGCGTGGAGTGGACTTTATGCTAAAACTGAATCCACTATTTTGACGGAAAACATATTTAACTGATCTGAGACTCCCTCCATTAGCTTATGATATCTATATTGAAAGGGTTTTTTTTTTTTGATAATTCAATGAGATAACACATGCAAAGTTTTTAGCACAGTTCCTGGTACATGGGCATACATGGACACTATCCGATAGTGTTACGAATAGCTAATCTACATTTAAACTTTTATAGGAGCACCAGAGTGGCTCAGTGGGGTAAGCCTCCAACTCTAGGTTTCTGCTTAGGTGGTGAGCTCAAGGTCATGAGCTCCAGCCCTGCATACACCCAGTGCAGAGTCTGCATCAGATTCTCTCCTTTTCCTTTTCCCTCCCCCTCTTCCTCTCTACTCATTCATGCGTTCTCTCTCTCTCAAATAAATAAATAAAATCTTAAAATGTTATCTGTAAATATAATGTGTAATTTAAAATATAAGAATACATTATGTACTTTTACACTAACATTATTGTATACCAATATATTAATAGCATAATTAATAAAAATAGGCACATAAATATGAAGTGTGCACAAATATATATTAAGCACTATATGCTAGGAACAATTTGAATCACTCTCATAAATATTAACACACGTGTTCCTTACAACAACCTATTATCTGTATTTTACAGGGAAGGAAACTGAGGCATGGTGGTCTTAAGCAAATTACCCAAAGTCACACAGCTAGTTAACGGAGAAGCTGTATTTCAACCTATGCGATCTGGTTTCAAAGTCAGTTCTTCTATGCCATGCTATGCTGCTTTTTAAACATTTATCTGTGCTATTTTTTACCCATGGTATTACGAACCTTCTCCAACAATGTATTTATAGCAAGCAATGTTTTCTGATTGAGATTAGATATCAGAGCCTATTGAAGCAATTCTTTGTAAATATCAAAACCATGTAACAGAATGCAGAAGAAAGCATGTGGTGTGCTTCTCTGTTGAAGCTATTCATGCATCCAGATAAAGCTGAAGCAAGATCAATGTGCTAAGGGTGGGATTCTTAAAAAAAAATGTAGGTTTAAACGAACACTTCACAAAGAATGATATACGAAATCACACACAAAATGTGTACAATATCAATGGTCACTGTACCAGTTAACAATTTATTGCCACTCAGCTCCAAATTTCCCCTTCAATCTATGCTCTGTGAAGATAATAGTCTTCCTTTAAGCATTTCTCCTTAAATGAGCATAATGTTAGCTTTCTCAGTAGAGGGCACTGGAGCAGCATCCCTGGGAGGGAGGGCCCACCTGTTAGTTTCCTGGTGCCACAGGGTAAATGGGTGGTGCAGCTGGGATGGCTTCCAGTGTTCCTCTGTTACAGCCACAGGCCCAGAGCACTGCATCCAAAGAGAACTTGCAGTCTTGCCCAGGAGACTCCCACAACCCTCAGCAGGGAGACCAGTAACCCCCAAAACAACCTGCTGGCCTAAGTATTGTAATGACCACTACAGACACCAATGTGGCCCCCTGAGACCCAGAGGATCCCACCCTTCTGCTTCTCTGTCTACAGGCCCAACCCGTGTGTACCTGGAGGATTGCCACCCCCATCTGCCTGCCCCTGTACTGGAAGCTGATTGTCGCTCCCCACCTGCACTCTGGGACACTGCTTTGTGCTGGCCAGTTTTCTAGACCAGCTTTAGCCTGGACAAACGGGGGAATTTTTTTTTTCTATCTGGTAGGCTAAGCTATACTTTCCCCAATAAGGTATGAACTTCAGCCTTGAGGAGAGAGTTTCACTCTGAGTTTGTCTTTCCTTGGATACTCTCTCTCATTCCTGGAGTATCACACAGCATTTTCATATCTGTTATGATTATTCTTTTATCATAGATTGATGATTCTTTATATTGAGCTTTGGTTGTTTAACTCACCATATGGTTTCTGTTTCGACCTACATTAGTCATTAGTCAGTGCAAATTAAAACCACAAAGAGATACAATTATATATACATTTGAATGGCTAATCTGTTTTTTAAAAAAGTATGGACAATACCAAATATTGGTAAAGATGTAGGGCACCTGGAATTCTCATTCACTATTGGTGGGAATATGAAATATTATTAGTACTTTGGGAAAAAAAGCCTCAAAGATTCTTATAAAACTAACATACACTTATTCTATTATTCATCAGTTCTACTCCAAGAGAAATCAAGACATATATCCACAGAAAGGCTTGTATAGGAATGTTCTGAGATATTGTACTGGTAATAGCCAAAGCTGAAAACAAATGCCCGTCAATAGGCACATGGGTAAATAGACTATGGTGTAGTAATTTGATGGAGTACTACTTAGTGATAAAAGAACAGAAAACACTGCTTTTGAGCAACATTGATGAATCTCAAAATCAGAGATTGAAAGAAGTGAAAAAAGTGAGTGAAAGTAGCCTTAAACAAAATTTTCACTTCTGAGTGAAAGAAGCCTTAAACAAAATTTTCATATTATATGACTCTATGAGATTCTAGACCAAGTAAACTAAGGTTTGGTGGGGGGAAAACAGCGGTTGACTCTGTGAAGAATAGAGATTAATTGGGAAGAGGCTTGCAAGAATGTTCTGGAGTGATGAAAGTATTATTATACCTCTTGATATTCTCTGTGCAAATACTAAGAATGAATCTTTAAAAAACGTGAATTCAGGTTATATAGATTATGCATTTGCCAAAACTTATTGAATGGTTCTGTTAAGATTTGTGCATTTCATAGCAGTGCATTTAACCTAAAAATGTTTAAAGAAGCAATGGTGTAATGCTACAGTGCTTAGATGAGAAGTATACTGATGCCTGCAACTTATTTTGAAATTCATTCAAAATACAGGTGGACTTATGGATGCATAGAGGGATGGCTGGATGAATAGACATATGATAAAGCGAATATGGAAAAGTGTTAATTGTGGAATTTTTAACAGAGTGGTTAGAATATGGATGTTCACCTTAAAACTTTTTTTTTCAATTTTACTGTGTTTAAAAAAAATATAAGAAATAATTGGAAAAACACTGAAGGTGATCAAAACCATCTTAGACTTTTGTCTCTTAAAATTATTCAAATCATTCCCTGGCTTGGTATGGTATCAAAGTGCCAGTTTTGTATGAGGCTTGAGAGCTAAGGGTCTATTGTGAGCCCATGAAGACTCATTCATAATATAGGTATTTTTCCAGTGTTAAGACTGAAGAGAACTGACTTAAATTTACTGTTATAGCACTTCTCCTTTCTTAAAATTTATCATGGCCTTTGCGATGGCCTAGAGTGTCTTTGTTTTATGTGATGAAGGCAAGTGTACTTTTATGAAGGCATATATTTATATTCTGTAATCATTAGAGACTTAGCCTGACTTTTAAACCATACCACCAGGAACTAATATATAAATGGTTTCTATCTATTGCTATTCATTTCATACATGCATATGTTGATTAAGTTGTAAATTCCCCAATGTAGAAACCATCTTCTGTTTATTTTGCTTCTCTACCCAGAGAATATTGTACAGTGCTGTAGACACAGGGGATATTTAAATGCTGATGGTGTCAATTATTGAGATGTTTAAAATCTTTTTGAAATATCCAGGTTAAGGCTGGACTCTTACTAAATAATACTTAGTTCACTCAGAGTTAGTGGTATAGCTAAGATTATGTAGTTTACTCACATACACAATCTTTGATTTCTTTAATTCTATATTATAGAAAGTTCAAAATAGCTTTTATATTAGGCACTGATTTTATTTTTATACCATAGACAAAGAATCAACAGCTAATTAAGTCCACTTTGGACATATAATCCTCCTGTACTCCCAACACGTCTACCATAGGATGCCAATGAAGGACCACCTCCTCACCCCCAGGGAAACAAATGTCTTAAATACCAGTAAGCCATGGACAACTAGTGATCAGATTACAGATCTTAAGTCATCATAGGGGAAAGAAAAATACATGTGGACTTATAACCCCAAAGTAATGGTATTCCCTTAAATATAGGGTTCTCTTTCAAATTGCGAGGGGAAATGCTTTAAAAAAGAAAATATGAGGCACTGTTATATGTAAGTATGACAGCTTTGAATCAGTCTTCCAGGTTAATAAGGGGAAATAGCTTTACCAATAGGTAAAGACAAAAATTAGAGGTCATATATTTCTTTGAACATCAGCTCAATTCCAACTCAAAGATCCCAAAACGTTCCTAAGGTACATATCAGAAAAATACCAGGATGCTCACCGAGAGTCATCATGTGATTATTGCTAGCAACAAGAATCCAGAAGGGTGAGGTTAGCTATCTCTAGGAAGGCTTCCCAGAAACACTCAATTCTGAACTGAGATTTGCAGACATCACCGTTGAGATTCAGAAGGCTGGCTCTTAGGCAACAGAAAATGACCAATGGAGAAGGCAATCACTGAAAATCCTATGATGTGTGACATGTGAGGATAATGTGCTGAAATGACATAGATATACAAAATCTAGAAAGTGGTGGTGGAGGCTACTAGGGGGAATAAAAACTTGTCAATATTTATTATTTTCCCAAATATTTTATCTAAAAGAAATCAGCAGTCCAGTTTCAAGAAACTCAAAGAGACCCATTCATCTATAACTTCACTTGAATGAAATAAAATATTTACTAACACCATAAGCATCTTTTACTGTCCTGATATATTTACTGGCAAACACTGTAATTACTAATTTGATTTTTTAGGTACTAAGATACCAAGAAGATAACGATGATAAGAAACATGGACATTCCAGTCCACTTACAAGTTTACCTTTATTTCAAATTACTTAAATTTCTAGTACTAAGCAGTCTAAGTTTGTACATTCCATGTCTATATTATGAAATTTAGATAACTTCTGGATCAAAAGATACTAAGTTTTCAGACTTTGAAGAGTATATTAACTGACTTGTAGGTGACATTAACACAATTGTTTTGTGTTTATTTATGAGCTTCACAAACACATCGGTAACACAGTACCTGTTAGCAATTCCATATTTGTAGCAATTCCAAATCATCCCCAAAGCACATATCTTCTTCACCTAAAACCTGTTATGAGTGTGTATGTGTATATACCAATATAGACCAATATGATTTTTAGTTCCTTGCAAGTGTATATAACCTTATCAATTATTTCAAATAATTTTCACTATTGTATAAACCATGTAGTAAATTTTTTGCAGTGATTGTAACCATAATTTTTTTTTTGTAACCATAATTTTTAATTAAAAATACCTATCGGCTGAGAGAGCGTGATGGCGTATTCTTCCCCCAAAGCCTTCCCTAAAGGCAGTTTAGGGTTTGTTAGTTTTCTTTTTTTGTAATTTTCAATACTTTTATGTGGCAATGGGAAGAATATGATATTTCCTATATATTAATGATTATACATCTCATTTTCTTTTACATGTAAATCACAAGCTAGGGGCTAGAGTTAAGTGGATTTTTATTTTTAGGCTCTGGCCTGAGCTATGGCACGTCTGCTAGCTAAAAGACAGTAATGAAGGCTATTTAGCCCACATTGCTTTGGGAAACAGGCTTAGCACTCCATAAATCCTGTATTTTACCTTATTTACACCATTCACACGTACAACCTTTATTCTGTTCATCTACTTGGAGTCTAATTTAATTTACTGAAGAGTGTGCATTACTCACTCAACCTTAATGTGGACTTGATTCAACTATAACTATTGTAAGCTAATTGTGCTGTGTTGGATTTGAAGGTGATAATGATGTGCAGTGACAGGTTTAACAAATTTTCGATTACCACATTCAATTACTTTTGGTGCATCCCACTTATCAGTGAGCCAAACACTTAATTCATTTAAGGTTTTGACAAAGAATATGGGATGAGATGATTCATTAGAGAGACTCCCAGGACAGGTCTTGCACTCTAGATGTTATTAAACAACTCCCTCTGTTCCTTTACAGGTTGATTTTAGAATCTAGCTGTGTTATAGAAAATGTAGTGCTTATTTGCCACATGTTCCTATCTGGAAACAGATTATCCAGCGTGTTGAGATTTGCATTAATGCCTATATCAGCACATCAATATTTGTGGCTTATGAAGTTTTAAATAAAAATGCAATTATTTTCAAAGATCAGTGATAATGAGTCAAATATTATTTACTTTATAATTGATTTATTTCTTTTTTTAATTGATTTATTTCTAAGTCTACATTTATCAATGCTATTCTATAAAATAAAAATAGGAAGTTTAAAAATAAAGTGAAAATCACCTATTTCAATTACATTTCTGTACTTGTTTGTAAATTGGGTTAACCAATACTTAAGAGAATTTAGAAAATTTTACCCTTTGAACCAACAGAAAACAAAAGAACAGTTAGTAAAATATCATTTAAGTTCTCAGAGAAAGACAAGTTCATCTTATTCCTATAAATCTGAAGTTTGATGAAAATCTCTAAGAAGATTCTTATGGTAGAAAAACAAAAACAAAAACAAAAGCATTGGATTGTGTCATTTCTTTGAAAACAAATTGCCGAATATATCAAATAGAAGCTCATTTCCACTTATGACACAAGATACAAATATGTTTGCAGTGCTTATTGTCTCGTCTTTAATCTTCCTTATGAAGAGGGAGGTATTTGAGTAATATTGACATTCGTTATTGTGGTTATTTTAAGTTTTATATTATTGAATAATCAGATGTGTTGAAGGGGCCACCTTTCAGGTTTTGTGTGGGGTAGCTGGTTCATTATTGGATGATAATGATAAAAACTGATGCATAATATGTCGAGAAGTCTTTCTGAATACATATGTGCTGAAAGGCAATTTAAAAATCAATCCCACATTAGCCTAGGTATAATGATTTATAAATTTCTATGAAGTGTCAGTATATCCTGGAGGTACATGTAACTGACATTATAATTAGTGATACGATATTTCTTTCATAATTAGTTATGCATATTCTACTAGATTGCATACTGGTTTGTTACAAGATTGTCCTCCTTTGAGGATCTGCCCACACCCTAGTCCAGACATTGAAGCTGCTCATTTACAAGATTGAGGCATTTATATTCATTCTTTCAAGGAGAAGTATGATTTAAAGCTAATGTCCTACTCTACAGATTTGTAATTGGACCTTGTAATTTAAGAT
The DNA here is from genome assembly GCF_053574225.1 of Canis aureus. Classification (NCBI taxonomy): domain Eukaryota; kingdom Metazoa; phylum Chordata; class Mammalia; order Carnivora; family Canidae; genus Canis; species Canis aureus. Next base: position 19,198,201 of record NC_135645.1, read on the forward strand.
CTAATTTGGATCCAGACTTTTGGGATCATCTTTTATGGTGGATGAGGTTGTGACTGCTCCCATTCCCTCATGCCAGTATACTCACCTCTACTACTGCACCTGTTGACTTTTAATAGCTCACAGTGTTCCCCTTTGACCATCACCAGGGTAAACAGATGGCCCGCCCCTGTACTTCAAAGTGAACTCAACCCTGTGGTATAATTCATGCTCTATCACTCCCCATAGGACCAGGCTGAAACTTGTTTCCAGGACAGACTATATCTATGTTTAGCTTTCTTCTCCTGCCCTATTGTTCTTGCCTCCCTCCCCTTCTCCCAAGAGCACATCTCTAATAAATCACTTGAACAAGAAATCCTCATTTATGTTGTGCTTCTAAAGAACCCAACCTTGGGACATTTCAGATAAGATATATAGTTTAAGGCTTAGCCATTCAGATGCACTTCACGATGATCCAAAAATAGTGGTAATTTATGTATTTGACAATAGTAATAGAGCAGCTTAGACATCATTGTCCATAGTTTTTTGGAAACCCAGATTTTATGAATGCTGTTAAAATCTTTTCTTGATAAAAGGATGAAAATATGTCCAAAATGTCATATGTATCTTACATTTAAAATAGTGACTTAAAGGAACTGTCATATATTAAGCCATCTTTTTGACCAATGGAGGACACTAGTGAGAAAAGTAGTAATTAGAGACTATGTGCCTTTAACTGTAGTCCTCATCCTATGGCTTCTTGATATGAACTTTAGACTAGACATATCGCTTCCATGGTTTCTATAACTCACCAGAAAAGGTGACATTGATAATAAATAGCTAAAATTCACTTAAAATATACTATGTATATCATTCATTATTTTGACAATCCTTTGGACATAATTATCTTCATCAAAGATACAGAGACCAAAGCTCAGACTCTTTGAATACTTTTCTTGTATTACCAATCTTCTATGTGTAAAGTATGAATCAAGCCTAGACTTACTGGGCTCCTTAGCCCAGGCATTCCCTGCTGTAGCACCTTACCTCTCTATACATTTTTGGTGTCCTGAGAAGTCAATTAACCTAATGGAGGTGTTGTAATAGGCATTGGTTGGACAGGAGGACAGATAGGAGCAATAATTGGCTTGCTTTCATGATTCTTTATTTTTCACACTAGCTTTTGCTTCTCTGCTGAAAGAAGTATTTTTTACCTGAGCTGAGTAATGTTCGCAAAATTTTCATTAGTAATAATAGTTGTTTTTTTATTGCTTTTGTAACAAATTATCAAAAAGTCTGTGCCGAAAACAATACAGATTTACTATCTCACAGTTTTGTAGGTTGGAAGTTCCACAGAAGTCTTATTGGGCTGAAATCAAGTTAGAAGGGCTGAGTTGTCTCTAGGAGACTGGAGACTCTAGGAGAAAGTCAGTTTTCTTGCCTTTTCTAGCTTCTATAAGCCACACATTCTTTGGCTGGTGGCTCCTTTCCTTCAGGTTCAAAGCCAACAATGTCACATTCCTCTAACTCTCACTTCATCACATCTCTTTCTCTGACCACAGCAAAAAAAGATTCCTGTTTTCAAAGACTCTTGTGATTAGATTGATAACCATCCAGATAATGCAGAAAAATGTCCCTATCTGAAGCTCCTCAACCTTAATCACATCCTTAAAGTCCCATTTGCGATGTAAGGTAACGTAGTCACACGTTCCAGGGATCAAGGTGTGGATATCTTTGGGAGGAGGGCACTGTTCTGCACAGCAATAGACCTACATTAATAATTTTCATTGGTATTATTTTTTTCAAAGTAATGGGGATATTTAATTTTTAGAAGGATCTTTTATCTAATTTTTTTCTAGTGTTGTCTATTCTACTTCTACCTCTCCCTGACAGATATTGGGAACAGGAATTAGGACTGTCCCAAGCCTGTTTACAACAGCAATCAACAAAATGTTCTCTTGTCTTTCCCAGGGCAAAATTCCTTCAGGAAGAAGCCAAAGGGAAGAATCAGTGAAACAATGTGTGATTAGCCTGTTTGATTCAATACTATTGACTGTGACTAAATCAATGTAGAAACTGTAAGTATATTCAATATCTGGAATCTCACAGGTACATAAACTTAATAGAATTGTTCTATACATAAATCATATTTGGGTCTCATATTTATGTGATCTCATTCTTTATCTTCTGCACAAAACCTATGAAGACTTCAGATTTTTCCTCCAAGATGAGCCTGGTTTAGGGTTACTTTGTTTGTATGAGATTTTCCTTCATTATAAACCGTTGCCATGAAGTGAAGATCCTGTTACCGAGTTCACTGGGAGAGGTGGATATGCAGTTCACTGTCTTTGAGATGAGCTCTTCTTGGTCAGATTTCACTTCATTTTGTAGAAGCAACTAAAAATGTAAAGCATTTTTCAGCCCTACTGTCTCCTTATTTACTGTTTTTCTACGAAAACTTTTTGATCTGATATAGCTCCCTAAACTTCCTACCTTAACTCACTTAACTCCAAAAATTTGATTCTCTCCCAATTAATTCTGCCACTTAACCCTCCCCCATAGAAGTTTCTGAAATAATGATTTTTTTTCTTGGCCTAAACTATTTTTTCCATGTGAATTACCATACACATTTAGGGGTTCCATTGTTAAATGATTTTGATAATATTTGTAAAGATTAGATTTTCTCAAAACAGTACTGTAGTTTATTTCCCAACTATGCTTTAATCTAGTCATAAACTAATGATTATTTTATTTACTAATTTACCTAATTTTGATCAAGGGAACCCTGTTAATAGTATAAAAGTCTTTTCTTTCAAAATCAAAACTATCCCTAACAATTTTTTTTTCATTTTTTCTCTTTGGTTTTGCAGATAGTGTTATTGATTGATTGATTGCACAGCAGTATGTGTGTGTATGTGTGTCTATACATATATGTGATATATTATTTTGTAGGGAGTAATTTCTTTTGGCAATGTAGGAGTGTTAATTATCATTTAGGAGTGTAAATAATCATTATGTTCTCTAATTTTTCCCCTTACTTTTCAGCTGCAGTTTCTTAGTTTAACTCATTATTATATCAGAAACATTACTTGTAAGCCTATACTGGGGTATTTTATAATTTTGTGGTTGTCTTTCTTTGCATTGCTGTTATTATTTTTTTCATCTTAACATAAATGTCTGGAACAGTCACCTTGGACAAATCACTAAGATGATGTGTAGAATTCTCAAAAAATTCAAAGATTGTTGTCTCAAATGTGTACATGTAAATGGTATTTACAGTGGAGGTGTTTGAAACATTAAGGTACATCTGACTCATATGCTCAGACTCATTTTAAATGGGAAACACTCTAATTAGCATTTAATGTAACAGCGGCACCACCAACAAGATAACTGTGGTAGGCAGAGTTCTAAGATTGGTTTCACATTTGTACCCCCTGGTAAGAATTACCTCCCCTTGAATGCAGGTGAGAACTGTAAATATAATGGGATATCACTCCCATGATTAAGTTACTGTATCTGACAAAGGGGAAAGTATTTAGCAGTAGTAATTAAGGTCCTAATTGGCTGGCTTTAAGTTAATCAAAAGGAGATTATCACGGGAGGGCCTGACATAATGAGATGAGCTCTTTTTGAAACGATTTAGTAGTTGAAATGGGAAAAGTCAGGGAGAGAGAAACAGCAGTAGGTGTACTCCTGTTGGCTTTGAAGAAAAAAAACCACAAAGTCACAGAAGGGTCATGTGCCAGGGAATGGGGGCAGCCTCTAATTGCTGAGAGCCTCAGTCTCCCAACTGTAAGTAGATGAATCCTGCCAACAACAGGTAAGCTTGGAAGAAGATCCTGAGCCCCTGATTGTAGCCCCAGCTAATACCCTGACTTCCTCTGTGGAGACTCAGAGCAGAGGACCCAGCTCTCCTGTGTCCAGACTACTGCCACACAGGACCTGTGAGATAACAAATTGGTGTTGGTGTAAGCACAAAGTTTGCGGTGATTTATTATATAGCAATAAAAAACTAACACAATAGCTCACGTTTATTTAGCTCTTTTTATGTGCCATGTTCCATGCAATGGATATTACATACATGATTTTACTTAATACAATAGCTCTATGAAGTAGGACCTGTTATTTTTAAAATTTTACAGATGAGAAAATCAAGCCTTAGGGATTTCAGAACACTTGTGTGCAGGTCACAGAGCTGGTTGATGAAGGAATTGGGATTTGAACTTGAGCTCTAAATCTCTTTGCTACATTATATTCTTTAATATGAAACGTTCCGCAAAATAATGCATGTCATTTTTGTTCTGATTACCACCAGTTCAAATATTGTCCTTATCTCATGCATATCAAACAAGCGACAAATACTAAAGAATAAACAGCCTTTGGTGAAATATAATTTTTTGGTTGATTTCATAAAAAGGCCTTTATATGAGTACCTCACCAATTTTAGAAGAAAGTCTTCTGAAAAATAAATCTTTCTTAAAAAGTTACTTAATTGCTATTTTACCTAGAAGAAGAGCAATCTATTTCCATCTATCAGGTAGTAATGAGAAGTCATTATCTTACACTCTTTTTTAATTAACATCAATCCTGATTAGTCAGAATAAGTTAGGCTCTTTGTCTTTTTTCCATAGTTGTGATTCTTCTGGTACAGGAGTCATTCAATTATGTGTTATCATGTATGATCAGTCACAAAAGGTGGCAGTATAATTATATTACTGCATTTCAAATTTTACTTTGCAGCATATTTCAGTGTTAAAATGTAAGTGTGGTTCCTTTAAAATGGGAAAATAATGATGCATATTTTTTCATATTAAAAACAAAATGTACAACATTTAATAAGGCTTGGGGATTTTAGTAGCTAGTATTTGTCATAATAGGCATTGAACACAATAGTAAAAATATCAGAGGTACTAATTGATTGTTGCTACAAATCATTGGAGGGGAGGGTTATAGTGAAGGAAAGAATTATTCTGACTGGAATGTGCAATAGAATTTTGAAAATTCAATTGATGATTTGGCAGTTCTATATGGCAACCTTGGCCATCATTTAAAACATGATTTTCCATTCATCTTTTTAGGGTTTTATGCGTGTATTGAGAGAGCCCCTATCTCATTTGCTTTTGGACCAAAATCATCTCCCCTTCCCAATGTGAACACTAAAAACTAAATAGTGTAAATACAACTTTATTCTTTTTTTGATGGGATGGAAGTAGGTATGCAGATCTTGCACTAATTACCTAAGTGACTGGCGCTACAATGGAAGTAATTATTAGCTGCCCTCACAGGAGGGAGGGGGGGAGCAAGTAAACATTCTATCCTCCCAACCCTCTCATAGAAGTACTATGCCCTGCATAGGGTGGAGTCAGCTAATCTATCAGTGTGAACAGAAGTTAGAAATTGCACTATCTCTAACCTTGCTTTGAAGAGGCAACTTGATTCTCTCGTCATACCTACAAAACCCTTTTGGGGTCAGAACTCATGGAACAGAGGGAATTTCCAGCCCTGCATAGCAGACATCAGGGGAAAAACAAAGGGTGATTTGCTGCCCCTGGCAGCATCGGTACATTATTCTTCCCAGTGTGACTGCAGCATTCTTCCCACACTTCCTGCGCTCTCACATTTTCATCAGTTCAGCATCACCAGTGACTTATCACCCCAAACCGACCACGTTCCTTTTTTTTTTTTCCTTCCACTTCAGAAGTATACTCGAAATTATTTTTCTGTAAGAATTTTAAATTGTGCTCTTTTCTGTGGCATTTGTTTGGTATTTTTAAGGTTAAGCAATCATGTTTGACACCTAAATGAAAAACAGAATGGTCTTCATCTCTCTTGAGCTAGCAGTGTTACAGATCATAGACTTTGCCCAGGAGAAACCAGGTTCTTTATTTGCAACTCAAACGATTTTTACTGGAATCATTTGCTCTGTTTCCATTACTTGACATAGGCATTGGACAAAAAAAAACCTTACTGTTCAGGCGTTGCAGCATTACTAAAGAGAAAGCAATCTTAAATACTGTGGCTTTTGCTCTAATTTAACAGAGGTGATTTAGAAATAAAATCAAGGAGAGGAAGGGAACAATACCTTTGTGGGTTTCACCTTCTTCTACTAATAAACTCTTGATTCTTCTATTAACACAGAAGATAAGAAAATACCAGAGCTATTGTAGAAATCTGAACAGGGGAGTGAAACAGACCACAAACTTAAACATGAGATTGCAACACAGTATAAAGCTTGAATCACCAACTTGTTATCTTTTGATAAGTGATTCAGTATAATAATAATAAGATTTGGAATTTAGAAATTGAGTTCTTTTAAATAAAACTAAGATCTGTTGAACAAACGCTTTGCACTTTGCGTACTAGGTGATTGCAGTTCAACTGGGCAAAGTGTCCGTAGGACATACATAATTAAAATTTTCAGAATAATTTTGGAAGTACTCCTAGGAAACCCAGGAGAAAATTTCACTTATTTACGTAATAGTTTCTAAACAAGTGAGACCATCCTACAAGCCTGTGAGATGCCCCGTGCCCAGCACAGTGTCCTGCACACCATTCAGTACCTATTTGTTCAGCTGATATGGTCTTAAGGAGCACGCATTGTTTTTTCCTCAGTCTTTGTAACCCTAGCACCCAGTACGCCACCTGAGACATTCATTAATAATAAATGCTAACTGAATATTTGTTTTCAAATAAATAAATTTGGCTATGTCTTCCAAATTCCATTTTAATGTTGAGCACACTTATGTTATTTTTCAGCCTTACTGTGAGTCTCCCTAATATACAAGGTGTGTTAAAAAGAAAAATCCAGGTGGCAGGAATTAGAAAACATGTGTTCATCTTGGAAGGAGACTGCTAATGAAGACAGTGTCTGTGCTCGTAAATCAGTGCTTTATAGAAGTGTTGCCTGAATACCATCTGCGCTGGAATCACTTGGCACCGCTGCCCCACTCTGGGACTTTTGAATCAGAATACCTGGGGGGAGGGCTCCAGAACCCATGGTTTTGTATGATCACCAGGCAAAATTTGTTTATGCTAAGACCTTGCAATTCAAGGTGTGGCCTGCAGATAAGCAGCATCTGTGACAGCTGCAACCTGTAAGTCTCAGGCCCTCGCCCAGAGCTGTGGCATCAGAATGTGCATTTCAACACACATTCCCAGGGGATTGATTGCACTTGAGAATTTGGGAATCACTAGGTTGAAGTTTCAGAACTACCACTTCTATCTTAAATTATAAATTGAGTCTCATGCCTAAGGATCCGTTCTTCAGTTTCTCCTATCAGGACACACTCCCACTTTGTTTCCTACTGTCGCTGGGGGAAAAATCATCTGTTTTTCAACCCTGCTCCCGTGAGCACATGAGACTATGATGTAACTGTGTTTTGCACTAGACTGTGGGCTGTAAGGTGGCAACAGCTATATCTCCTTTCATCTTTCAGCGCCAATACTGAATGCTTATACAGAGTACTTAGTTGAATTAATTGAGTAGGTTAATTGAACTAATTGATTTCATTAATTGAATTAATATCAAATAGATAAATGAAAACTATCTTAGATTGGGGGAGGCACACTTTTCAAAAGAGAGAAGACTAGTTTTTTTTAAGTTAATGACTGCAGTTCTGATTTCTACCTTGTTCCCTGTTGCGTGTATTGGCTGTAATAGGAAAATAACTATTTTTGCGAACATTATGGTAAGAAGGTCTAATCAAGTCACTAATCATCAAGTTCTCCAGGCTCAAGCATCACAAATTAGCCCCACTGACTTCCAGCCTCTCTTCAGAACTAACTTAGATTTAGCCAATTCTTGTTTTTCTGTGCCTCTCAAATCACCATCTCCAATCTCCTTATTTCTGTAGCCATACTTCTTTAACCATGAATATGTGGGAGGAGAACTCAGGGTGGTAAATGGCCTCAGGCTGAGAGATGCAGGGGGTCAACAAAGCTCTGTTGTTTAGAGGGCTTTTATTATTTTCAGACTTAAAGCTGAAACCATACCAGAAATCTGAGCTTTGGAAAACTGGCTTCATATATATTATTTTGTGACTATATCAGTTTTTCTGATGTTCTTGTTTATATTGTCTTACATCTATATCACCCCAGATAAACTATATCTTTCTAAAAATCAAATATAGTCAGTTCTCATTATTCATAGTGGTTATGTTCTATAAGGTCCCCACTTGATCCCTCAACACTGTATTGGGGGATGCTGAACAATTGCTCTAGGGGAAGTATAGAATTAGGTTCCTGGGAACATTAGTTCACATTTTTATCAACCAATCAATATGTAACTTTGTTTTATGTGTTTTCCCGTTTAAAGACACTTAATTTCATATATATACTGTTGATTCATTAAGATGGACTTCAAAACCAGTAGCAATATATATATAACTCATGCCTGAATGAAGTTTATCCAACACAGGTGCTTTTTCCACCAAGCACACTGCAGCCTTTTTGCATATAAGAACAGTAGAAAGACTTCAGCAGTACACTTGGGGACCTTTATAAAGAGCAAAATCACCAACAAAAAGCGCAAAATGTGAAAAACATGGCACTAAATCGTCTACCAAAAGGATAGTTAATTACACTGTGAGACCTGAGATACAAAGGAAGAGGTGCCTTCAAGCTGTGATTGTGCATGTCAGGTGGCTCAAACTTGTCACAACTTTACTTTGCATATGTCCAGGAATGAGTACAAAAGTGGTATATTGATTTTGGCATTGCAAATACATTTTAGTAAATAGGCCAACGAAAAAATACAGAATTTGCAAATAGTGTGGATCAACTGTTCTATGTTTTCGATGTTCAGGGACTTTCCTTAGTCTTTAATATGATCTTTACACAGAGATAGATATTGAATTAATGAAGTGAGTCTCTCTTTTTTGTGAATAGAAAAGTCTTCTAAATAAGCCTGTGATTGATAAGTCAGGATTAGGTAATGCATGATTCAATATATAAATATAAAGTATTGTGTAAAAACACCCACACAAAAATTCAGGCCGTGTTCCAAGTAAATATAATTAAAATTTGTCGGACCCTAATTTTATGCTAGGCATTCTGTTGAAAACTTCCCATATATGTGCATTCTCCCTTTATGGAAGCTCAGAGTGGTGAAGTCATATATTCAAGTTCACACCCTTAGTAAGTGTCAGTTATTTTCTTGACTAGAATGAAGTAAATTGTATTGCCTCTTTGTTGAAAATAACAGTTAGAATCATCTACTATGATACTAGCATATATCATGTGATAATGAGATCACTGGTTAAATCTATACATATACATGAGAGTGAGTGAGAGTTCCATTTGGTTTACAAAGTGATAGTATTCAATCACTGGTTTCTATATCTATTGTTCATCATATTTTCATAAACTGTAGAATCCATAGCTGGTCTGTGTTTTTTTTCTGAAATATACATTGTTAAATATGTCTATATTTCTACATATGCACAAATTCTAAATTTGATAACACCTGCATGTTTTTCTAGCACATAAAGCATAAAATACTTTTTGTGTTTTTGAACTATTGCTTCATGTGAAAGATAGCAATGAGGTTTATAATTATTGTCTCTTCTTTCTTAATTGTACTTTCACAAATTAGCCTCCAGACCAAATCCCATTGTTGAAAGCTAGCCCACCACTTCATCTTTCCTACTTCTCCTTCTCCTTCCCTTCCACCCTAGACACACACACACACACACACACACACACACACACTTGGGTTTAACTTTTCAATCTGGGGCTTTTGAGTCAGGAATCCTATTGACAGCAGATTATGGAGATACTCTCTTCCCGTTATGTCAGCACCTTATGACCAATTGTTTGCCCTACGGAGCTATAATAAAATACAGCAGGGTTCAGCACTATTGGCACACTTGGTTTAGAGGAAGCTCAAGACTGGAACTCCATAAAAGTTTCAGGTCAGGATAAACATGTGGAGTAGCTGAACAGAGAATAAGATTAGTAATTAATTAGAAAATCAGTGATTTGTCTTTATTTCTATGCTGTATGTGGAGTCCTCTTACTTCTATGCCCATAAAGTCTTAATTTTCTCTGGCATCTGCCATCACGTTTTACCACATCATGCTAATTCATCTTGCTATAAAAGTTATAAAATGCAGGAAGCTTAAATAAGTCTGGAAAGTGCTATTCATCACTTTTTTTATGAAACAGAATATATTTGCTTTATTTACAGTATTGGCTTCATGCATATAAAATTTATGTGAAATATTATTGCATCAAAAGAGTATAATGTGCATTTCTTGCATGGTACTAAATTTATCTTTAGTAAACAAAGACAAACAAAATGACAATAGTCTCTGATCTCAATTTGCTAAGCAATCCCTGTCATCACTCTTGTACTTTTGTGAGTTAAAAAGTTATGATTTTGATCCTAATTATTTATACTATGAATTCCACTATTGCACATAGAGTCCATATCCTGTTAAGTTTCTTTTTTTTAAAAGATTTTATTTTTTTAAATTTTTATTTATTTATGATAGTCACACAGAGAGAGAGAGAGAGAGACAGAGACACAGGCAGAGGGAGAAGCAGGCTCCATGCACCGGGAGCCCGACGTGGGATTCGATCCCGGGTATCCAGGATCGCGCCCTGGGCCAAAGGCAGGCGCCAAACCGCTGCGCCACCCAGGGATCCCAAAGTTTCAAAAAACTTCATTTTATTAATTAGCACACAGTAGTGCAAATGAATATCACTATAACCATAAGTGATACATTTGTTGATTGCACCAGCTGGTGAAAACCTGGCCTAATCCTACCCTAGGGGCAGTGATCTAGACATGAATTCTGGGCCCAGCAGCCCGAGTTCAAATATTGCTTATCTCCTAATTAATGAATAAAGCCAAGGTACAATAAACAATAAACAATAAACATTCATGAAAGAATGAAGCCTAGAAAATTGAGTATGTTGCCTAATGATCACAAATCCAAAATCAACAGTTACCTTGGTATAGTAACTCCCTATTCAATACCTCATCTAAGTTGCTTCTTAGGAATGTGAATAATACCAGAGGGACCATTTCAGGTAGAGGTCAAGGTAATGACTAAAATATATATATGATAAACTAGGATTTTAAATCATTGAGTTAATTTTTTTTTAAAGATTCTGTTTATTTATGAGAGACACACAGAGAGAGGCAGAGACGTAAGCAGGGGGAGAAGCAAGCTCCCTATGGAGAGCCTGATGTGGACTTGATCCCCAGGACCCCAGGATCATGACCTGAGCCACCCTGATGCCCCACTGAGTTAATTTTGAGGGATACTAAGAACTTATCTTTGTGGTTTTGAAATTTTCCCATTTGTTTTGGTCTCTGCTTCCCCTTCCTGCATTTTTCTGGGTAAGCTTTATGAGAAACCTATCAATGTGTTATTCTAGTATAAAGTAGCAGAAAAGTTCAGTATGGGGAAGTATGTTCTGGCCACAAGAGCCCAGGATCTAAGAGGTTATACTTTATGAGAGCACCAAAAAGCACATAAATCATACTGTCCTCAAAGATTTAGAAATAGGTAAAAGGGGCCACTCCATTTGGCTCAGGATTACAAAGATTAGAAGTGAAAGGTTGAGGCCTCATGAGCTCCTGTCCATTATGTAATGAAGATGATTAGCTTTCTGGCTTGCTAAATAAAATCGTATTCGTAATAGAATCAAAAACTTTCCTGAAGGTCAGACATGCCATATTTATTGCTTCCTCCTTGTCTATAAGCCAGAACATTCTGTCACTGTTGTAATACAAGCCAACAAGAGCCAAATAAATCTTTGATTCTTTTGGCTCACTCTGCCATTAAACACAAGCCATTGTAAAGTCATGAAAATTACCTGAGAAGGAAGTGGAGAAATTGGTTGGTTCAGAAAAGACCACCACAGTGATTAAAGGGATGAAAAATATGACCTGTCTGAGAGCTAAAGAAGCTGGTGCTATTTAGTTGAAGAGAAGAGAAGGCTGAATGGTAATTTAGTAACTGTCTTCAAATTTCAAGAGGATTACTACTTCTGTTTTATCCATCTTTACAGATTTCAAACTACCAAGGAATTATTCTGAATTTTTCCTGTAACTAGTACATTTGATTCACTTTATATTAATTAAAATGTTTTCTCATTAAAAAATTTGAACTTGTATTTGGCATTCTTCCATTTGAAAGAATAAATAGTAGGAAGAGATAATCAAATAAGGAGTATTATTCTGTTCTGCTGCTTCGTACATCTGAGGAATAGTTCTTTTTTTCTTGATACAAACAAGTTGTGACAAGTTCCTGCCATTTATCAACCTCAAATACCAATGGGTTAAATTTTTCTGTTACTTGGCTCCAGCTATGTTTTGCGTTACTATTGCCAAGCCTTAATAATAATGACAAAAAGGAGGAAATGAACATGTTAGAAGTTAAATTGCATTCCTTGTCACTTTGTAAAGCGAAATAACAAGACTTGGAATCATTACCTTGTGTATTTCTGAATAAAGATTAATTTATAAGGTCTCAATTGTTTTGAAACCATCAGTAAGCATTTACTAAATGTCAAATACTGTTTAGTACTAGGTTTTTTTTTTAAACTTTTAGATTTTTATTAGTAGTTTTCTGAAGAATCAAAATAGTTACCAAATTACTTTAGATTCATCAAGACTGTATATCCTTTGTATTTAGATCTTTAATGATGTACAACAGAATATAAAACAAACGAAAGAGACTGATTTCTATGACTAGATATTACTCGTGTCATCCTAGAGCTGGAGGGAGAGGCCTTTCTCCAAAGAGAACAGAGGTGGAGTTGGTGCTGGGCTACTTTATTTGGGAGAGAGTGGGGGGGGAGAGAGAGAGAGAGAGAGAGAGAGAGAGAGAGAGAGAGAGAGAGAGAAATGCCCTTAGAGCTCAAGATGTTTTAGTCTGGTGGTAAAGATAAGTTAATGAAGTCACGGCTGGGGAGCAGTGCCTAATCAGATACATGTGTGCCTCAAGGAAGTACAAATCCTGGGTGAGCTAAAACACACAGAGCTAGGAGTCTAACTAGCACTCATTGGCTGCTAACTCTTGTGCTCCGTTCCTTTTAGTGGCCCCATGTCAAGTATATTTCCACCAGGCCATTTGATCTCTTTTTGTTCATTTTGTTTGTTGTTTTTTATATCTGAGTTTGTCTGTACTCCTATTTTCTTCATAATTTTTTGTCTGTCAAAGCCTCAATCTTTTGCTTCTGTGGTATTCAAGCTCTTAAATTTCCTGCTTCTGTGAGCCACTTTCTTCTATTTCTTAATTCAAATTCCAGAGAAGGAACGTGTGATTATCCTGCTCATTTGCACACCAGATCATGTCCCAGGTCACAAGCCAAGCCTTGGGTCAGGAGCCAGGGTTCATCAAACTCACACTTCCTCCCCAGGGCTCTCACTATAACAGGAGCTGGGGCCTTACAGTTTCACTTGGGATGAGAGAAGCACATAGCTGCTATCACAATTTGTATTTAAATTTTGAAGAAAATATGAAATTTGGATAATTGGGAGGAAAAAAAGATCAAGTTTAAAGAAATGTCTGGAGAAGACCGAGATATGAAGATAAAACACAATGATTACGGGGCTCAGAGAGACCTGCTTACCTGGGGATACTCAGAGGAATAGTGCAAATAAATATATCTGATTAGGTAGTGTGAAGCCTGGAAATAGAAGCTCTCTAAAGCAGGATGAGATGTTAGACTGATTATTCTTGAGTCCAGAAATTTAACAAACAATAGTTAAAGGAATATAGTGGTCCCATATGCCAGTGAAATAACTGAGTAGGAGTTCCAAAATCAATAGACACCTCCACCCTCTTATTTTTTGTTACATTTCATTTTATCAGCAAGAGAATCTTTTAGAGAGAAACTTGGGAATGGTTCATTACAGGAAAAGATTGTATTCCTTTTGCTTAGAGAACTATGTAACACTCAAGGAGCCAGGAGTTGGTAAGCTGGCAAGTGGAGAAAGTACCATTTGAAGGGTAGACAATGGAGCCTGATCTTAGTGCTAACCTAACCATTAACCCTAATCCAAGCCCTATGAGAAATCATCTTTGAAATGACCCTTCATCCTGGAAAGCATGAAAAGTTAAACTGTTCTAAGTTTAAGTCTTTAAAGCTTTTTAGAATTAAATTAAAATTACACACACACACACACACACACACGTTGTGTCTGTCTTGTGCTTTCTTTACATCGACACAGATAGGAAACTAATATAATTGTTTTCCCTCCATTTAGAAAGACATGTGTCACTGATGATTATTTTATTGCATGGTGACTCTGGTTTAATATTTTAGTCTCTGTGCATATTAAAGTAGAAGAAGGACAGATGACAATCTAATCAAGAACATTATGTACAAAATTGGTGGTTCTTCTAATAATAGAAGGGTTCCAGTTTGCTATCCCTAGACAGTTGATTTGTATCCATCAACAAAACAATTCATGGTATTGAAAATCTGCTTCCAGTGCTATGTCATTTATCAAATGATCCATGAAAGCATAAGATATTCCTGCTGCCCACAATAAGCTCATAATTTATTTGAGGACACAAAACTCATATACATAAAACAATTCATGAATGAGACATATTCATGTACCATATGGAGGCAGGCCCTTCTTTCACTATGTTTGCAGAGGTCCAATTTTAAAATATATTAGTACAGGGTAAATTCTCTGTGTTCTGATGCTGTCTTTTGGAGGCGTATTTTACTTGCATACTAGTTAAAGAACATTCATTTGAAATTTTGTTAAATTCATATTTACCTAACATATATTATCTATTATGTGTAAGACATTCTCTTTTAGATATCATCTTGTTTAATCTGCACAGAATTTTAGCTCAGTACATGTTCTTTATTTTTAGATAATAAATGGCTCAGAGAAGTTAAGTTGGGTGGCCAAAGTTACATACTTATTAAGCGTTGGTGCTGAGATTTGAAAATTGATTTTTCTCATTCCAACTTTAGTAGTCTTTTTACTTCCTATCCCATAGCTTTCATATAATGGTTGTGTGGATAAGGGATAGAAAACTGATTATACCTTTTTACTAGGCATTGACAATTCCCAAAGCTCTATAAAGCAAAACAGAGAGAGGTGGACACTACTTGCCCAGATATAATAAATTCTATTGTCTAGATGATTAGGGTTGAGACTGTTATATTTAAGATGCTAATTGAGGCATATAATACCAAAAAGGAAAAGTTTGGGAAAAGTATGGCCAAAGTGGACTAGCATCACTAGGAAAACTTCACGGGGAATTTGACTAATTTCTTGAAAGTTTAATAATGATTGTGTGAATAAGTATCTTCATTTTACTTCTACAGTAGTTGGTGAAGTTTTCTATTGTAAATCACTTTCACATATAATATCTCATCATTTTAAGAAGCTTTGGGGTTAGGCATAGCAGATATTGCCTCCTCTGTCTGTTAAGGAAATCTGTAAACCTTCTTTCTGGTTCTTCTCCTACAAGCTTATAGGACCCCAACACCATACATGTCCCATCAAGAATTGCTGGAGTGCTGGGGGTAGGGGGTGGGGAGTGGGCAGTGGAGGTGGTTTTATATGTATTCATGGACTAGTCTGCAATAGCTGATTTTTCTAGGCTCTGGTAGGGTTTCTTCTGGGAGGTCTTCATCTCTACTATCACGTTCACTGGGTGCTACCACCAACAATGTCATTGCTGTCATTCACTGGTCTCACTACTGGTGTGCTGGTGCCTTCAGGAAGCCAGAGTTGGACAGAGCTCTCTAGACCAGTTGGGAAAGTGCTTTTTCTCCTTCTGTATATTGTGATTTTAAAGATTCCAAATGTTCTACAGTTTTTTAGGACTGTTATTAGTCACAACCCATTTTCAAGATTCAAGATATGAGCTCACGGGTGGGGGACAGGTAAGAGAAAACGTCAGCATCTGGTCTCACCAATTTGACTCTGACCATTAAGACTGTTATGTAGTCAAAGTTCTGCTAAAAGTTTCTGTTTTCCCTAGTGATGATTTCTTAGTCCCTTTTGCCAGCAGGCTCCTGTGAGGCCAGAAACTTCTTTAACAGAGCAGACATGCCTTGCTTTTTTCTGAGACCTAATGGTAGTAGGTCAAGGTGGAACCTAGAATAAGAGGCAGGTCCAAAACTACTGGACTATTATATAACTATAATAGTAGTTATAAAACTTATAAAATCTTTATTTAAAAAATCAATACATTTTATAATGAAAAATTATAATTCGTATAATAAAATTAATACATTTTAATTAATTCATTCCAAGGTATGATATAGAGATGTAAACAATGGGAACTCAGATGGGAAAAATTCAGACAAATCCAGAGAGACATATATGAGTTTCTTTTCTAATGGGAAATATGAGTTCCTCTATGCCCTAAAAGGTTGCTGGTGGTTAATTAAAAAAAGAGAAAAATATATAGACCTTTGAGTGCTAGATAAGAAAATTTCCAAATTTTCTTTCAATATCCTTTTAATATTCAATTAAACTATGTTCATGCCATGGCTTATCTGTAGCCTCCTATGATATACAGCTTATAGTTTCCTCCTATTTCCCATAATTTTAATCACTTCATAGTTATAAATATGAATAGCATTTCTATATAAGATCAAATGTTTTAGTAAGATGAAATCCATTGATTACTACTTCTTGTATTATAGATTATACTTTATATATTTATATTACAGAATACAGTATAAGAAAGACATCTTAAATTCAGTGTTTATAATAAAACAAATTGGATTACTCATATCCATATCTTTGAGCAACCATCTGCTGTACCAGGAGTCTCAACACTGGCTTTTTCTGCAAAGAAAAAAGTAACATCAAGAAAATATTTTAGAGCTACTTTCAGATCCAAATTCAAAATTTTGGCTTGGACTAAGCACTCAGTGGAACTTCATTAGAATTGCTACAGACGATGTGATTGAAAACAAGAGTCTGCATTCTTTCTGCAGAGACAGGTCTACAGAATTTAGAATACAGCCCTGAGAAGCTTTAAACAACAAGTCATGATTTCTTACTTTCCTTTTTCATTTGTTTGAGAAGATAGTTTTCCTTTCTTGAGGGGGGTAAAAATGAGGCCATTAGTTTCGGTTTCACTCTTTTATTATTGTGCCAAGCTCAGGTCTCAAGTTAAATTTTGAGTTATTTCTCCACCTGTGTGAGTAGAAGTGAGCCCTTTAAAAGTGAGATTAGTATTGAGAATTGACCTATTAACAGGTAGTATTGGAAATTGATAGATTTCCAAATTAACCTGTGAACTACAAATCAAGTTCTATTACCATTTCCTCCTATCACATCAGTGATGAGGAATGTCCATACCAAATGCAGGTAACAAGAGGCCGAGGTGAACTTGCCTGTCCCTTCATTGAGTTTGTTACCTTTGTGCAAAGCTCTCTTAAAACATTTATTTTTCTAGGTGTGAGTTACATGTTTCTTAGATAATTTGAGTACTATTATTTATTTGAATACTCACATTGTATTGATTTTTTAAAAAAATATTTTATTTATTAATGAGACACACACACACAGAGAGAGAGAGAGAGAGAGAGAGAGAGAGAGGCAGAGACACAGGCAGAGGGAGAAGCAGGCTCCATGCAGGGAGCCCGACGTGGGACTCCATCCAGGGTCTCCAGGATCACGCCCTGGGCTGAAGGCGGCGCTAAACCGCTGAGCCACCCAGGCTGCCCTGTATTGATTTTTAAAATATCAGTAGAATAAGCTATAGTATTACTTTAAGAGCAAGACAGAAAATAGTAGTGGCTAATGATTACTTTTTTCTTTTCAAACAATTTTATTAATCTAACAATCTTCTGCTGTAATCAAAGATGTTTTTATAATAAAATCAAAGGTTATTTTTCTGTGATCTGAGGGTTAGGAATGAGAATCCTCTTCAAAATAATAGCCTCCCACTCATCACTGAGAACTTCTGGAATTCTGTTCTTCTAGAGGTCCATGGGGGATGGAGAGTTGTTAAGGAAGGAATGATGCAGAAGTGAAGAGAGAAGCATCATTCTCTCAAAGAGGGGAGAGGGTGTGATCTCCAGGATTCTTTGATATCTTTTTTTTTTTTTTTTAGACTATATATTTTCACAAGCAGTTTTTGGTTCAAAGCAAAATTGAGGTTAGAGATTTCTCATATATCCCCTGCCCTCACATATGCATAGGCTGTCCCACTATCAACATCCTTCACTAGAGAAATACATTTGTTATAAGTCATGAGCCTACATCCAAAGCCCACAGTTTACATTACAATGACTCTAGGCATTGTACATTCCATGGGTTTGGACTAATGTATAGCAAGATGTAACCATTATTACGGTATCATACAGAGTATTTTTATTGCCCTAAAAATTCTCTGTACTCTGCTGATTTATCCTTCATCACCACCCCCAACTCCTGGAGACCACTGATATTGTTACTGTCTCCATAGTTTTGGCTTTTCTAGAATGTCATATAGTTGGAATCATACAGTATGCAGCACCCTTTTCAGATTGGCTTGTGTCACTTAGCAATATGAATTTAAGGTTCCTCTATGTCTTTTCATGGCTCAAATAACTCATTTTTTGAAGTGCTGAATAATGTTTTGTGTTGTGGATGCACCACAGTTATTTATCCACTCACCAACTGAAAGACACCTTGGTTGCTTACAAGTTTTGACAGTTGCAAATACAGCTGCTATAAATAGCTGTGTGCATGCAGCTTGTTGTACAGACCTAAGTTTTCAGCCTTTTTGGGAATATACCAAGGAATGATTGTTAAACGATATGGCAAAAGTATGTTTAGTTTTGTAAGACACCACCGAGCTCTTCAAAGTGGCTGTACCATTTTGCATTCATAGCAATGTGTGAGCATTCCTGTTGCTCACAATCCTCATCAGCATTTGATGTTGTCAGTGTCCCAGGTTTTGGCTATTTTAATAGGTGTGTAGTGGCATCCTACTGTCTTGATTTGCATTTCCTTGATGGTATAAATGTGAAGTAGAACATCTTTTCATATGCTTATTTTCCATCTGCATATCTTCTTTGGTGAGGTGTCTGTCAAGGTCTTTGGCCCTTTTTTAAATTGGGTTATTTTCTTATTGAATTTTAAGAATTCTTTACATATTTTGGAGAATAATCCTTTATCAATGTGCCCTTTGCAAATATTTTCTCCCAATCTGTCTTGTCTTCTAATTCTCTTGGCATTCTCTTTTACAAAGCAGAAAATTTTAATTTTAATGAAGTCCATCTTATCAATTATTTCTTTCACAGATCATCCCTTGGTATTGTTTCCAAAAAGGCATTGGCATATCCAAGGTCATCTGCATTTTCTCCTATGTTATCTTCTAGGGATTTTATAATTTTGCGTTTGACATTTAGACCTCTGATCAATTTTGAATTAATTTTTTTGTGAAAGGTATGAGGTCTCTAGGTTCTTTTTTCTTTCTTTTTTTTTTTTTTTTTGCATGTGGATATTCCAGCACCATTTGTCGCTCCCTTGTATTGTGTTTGCTCCTTTGTCAAAGATCAGTTAACTATACTTGTGTGGGTCTATTTTGTGCCCACCATTTTTCCATTAATCTATGTGTCTATTCTTTTACCAATAGCATATTATTTTGATTATTATAGATTGATAATAAGACTTGGAGTCAGATAAAGTCAGTCCTCCAACTTTACTCCCTCCTTCAATATTGTTTTATTTATTCTGGGTTTTGGGTCTCCATATAAACTTTAGAATCAGTTTGCCAGTATTTAGTAAAAAAAAACAAAAACACTTGCTTTTATTTGGGATTTCCTTAAATCTATAGATCTACTTAAGAAAAACTGACATCTTGACAATATTAAGTTTTCCTGTCCATGAACATGGAATATCAATATCTCTTCATTTATTTAGTTCTTCTTTGATTTCATTCATTAGAATTTTGTCATTTTATTCATACAGATTTTGTATATATTTTGTTAGATTTATACCTGAGAATTTAATTTCAGGGATGAAAATATAAATGATAATGTGTTTTTAATTTCAAATCCCATTTGATTATTGCTGATATTTGCATATTAACCTTGTATCCTGTGACCTTGTTAGAATTGCTTATTATTTATAGGAGATTTTTTTTTTTTTTGGTCAAAAAATCACCCACATTATAGGTGATTATGTCTCCTACAAACAAACAGTTTTATATATTCCTTCCAGTCTGTATCCCTTACATTTTATTTTCTCATTTTACTACATTAGGTTGAATTTCCACTATGATGTTAAAAGGAATGGTGAGGAGGGGCAACTTTATCTTGTAACTGAACTTTAATGGTAAAGTTTTAAGTTTCTCATCATTAACTATGATGTTAGCTTTAGGTGATTCATAGATAGTCTTTATCAGTTTGAGAAAGTTTTCCTCTTTTCTTAGTTTACTGAGAGGTTTTTTTTTTTAATCATGAATTGGTGTTAGAATTTTGTTAATTTTTTAATGCATCTATTGATATGATCATATGTTTTTTCTCTTTTGGCCTGTTGAGATGATGGATTACATTAATTAATTTTCATATGCTGAATCAATCTTGCTTGCCTGGGGTAAATCCCACATCGTCATGGTGTATAATTTTTTCTAATTTAATTTGCCAATATTTTGTTGAAGGATTTTTCTATCGTTTTTATGAAAGATATACTGTCATCTGGCTTTGGTGTTGGGATAATGCTGGCCTTAGAACTGTTAAATTCACATAATGAGTTAGGAAGTATTCCTTCTGCTTCTATCTTCTAAAACAGAATATGGGATCCCTGGGTGGCGCAGCGGTTTGGCGCCTGCCTTTGGCTCAGGGCGCGATCCTGGAGACCCAGGATCGAATCCCACGTCGGGCTCCCGGTGCATGGAGCCTGCTTCTCCCTCTGCCTATGTCTCTGCGCCCCTCTCTCTCTCTCTGTGTAACTATCATAAATAAATAAAAATGGTTAAAAATTAAAATAAATAAATAAATAAATAAATAAATAAAACAGAATATAGAAAATTGGTATAAATTCTTCCTTAAATGTTTAGTGGATTTTACCAATGAATCCCTCTGGGCCTGGTGATTTCCATTTTGGAAGGTTATTAGTTATTAATTCAATATATTTAATAGATATAGCCTATTTTTACTTTCCTTGATATCATTGTATTATTATGTATTATAAGTTTTGTTCTACACTTCATTGTCTAGTATTGCATGAGGCACTTTGGTTTTTACATCAAACTGTTAGCTCCTTCAGGCAGGGAATGAGGACGCCACTGGTAAAAGGAGATGAAAGACACAACAAAGAGAGATTAAGAACACAAATGGTCCCTAACTTATAAGAAGGGTAGTGATATCAAAGAACAAAGCTTATATCCTATACAGAGACATTTAGTGGATTAAACTGAGATGGTAAAATAAGAGTCGACCATGGCCAGTGCCACCACTAACCCAGAAAAATAGGGCCCGAGAACTTGTTCTCATGCTTCCCTACTCTTAATATTCTCTGACTGGGCCCCTTCTCTAAGTGTGTGAAGCTTTTCTTGGTCTAAGGATATGCTTTCCCCTCGGAACCTATGGCCACTCATTCTAGACCAGGTTCCAGCAACCCCAGTATTCATCAGCTAACATCCAGTGCCTGTATGAACTTCTCCTCTATATCCATCTTCCCAGTTAGAAACATATGTGTTTCCCTAAATCCAAGCAGCCCAGGTCCAAAACATGTTAGGGGCAACCTGACCATGTTGGTTCATAATAGGAATCAGACTGGGGATGTGTACCTGTGTGTGTCTGGAGGTTATTCAAGAGTGAAAAAGAAGGAACTCTAATCAGTTCCCTGCTTATGTTTCTTGGGCTTTGACAGCTTAGGCCTGGATTTGCTTCCATGTGTCAGTAAGTTTACATAGAAAAGTTCAATGATGTGTGCATGGAAATCTGAAAAGATGGGTTTTACAACTTTGGAATCCAGTGGTCCTGTTATAGGAATACATATGTGGGAGGAAGATGGAAAGAGGACCATCCCTGTAGATCGAAGCTTTAGTAATGGAGAAATTGGGAATTAAAAGTGAGAGAGGGTTTCCTTTGGAAGGGGGTTGTTGGAACATGCTTATAGGCAGAGAGAAATTAGCTAGTGGAAGGGAGAGAAAAATCTGCTTTATTATATACTAACATTAATAAAACATATTCTTTGAGCTTATTGGATAGTAAAAGTTCCTTTTTATATTGAAAATATTTTATATTTACATTTTTTGTTAGTGTATATAGTTTTTCTATATTATTATACATACATATAATTTACTTACTCCTTAAGTGTGGGACTGGTAACACTAATTCACTCGTTTTGATGACTCAGGATAGTTAGTAGGCAGGAAGGTTGCTGTAATGTTTCATGGAGGCACCTACAAATTTAGAGATTATTATGGATGGAATTGTATGCCCCTAAAATTCATATGTAGAAGCATTAACCTCCAATGTGATGATATTTAGAAATGAAGCCTTTGGGAAATAATCAGATTTGATTGAAGTCATGTGTGGGAGGGTGTTCTTCATGATGAGATTAGTATCCTTATAAAAAGAGATGACAGAGACACCAGCTTGCTCTCTTGATTTCTAGCCTCCAAAACTGAGAAAATAAATGTCTGTTGTTCAAGCCACCCAGTCCATTATTATGGCAGGCAGAGCTGACTAAGACTCAGATGCAAACTTAATGTTGATCATGCAAGGCATAGAGATAAACAGATGCTCATCTCTATAAGGTCTGTCTCTGCAACATTTTTTTTCTTTGAATCTTAGAAATAATCTTTTTTTTCTTAGACTCTTAAAGGAAGTATATACAACCCATACCAGGACACGATATCATAGCTGCCTTTTTGTACAACTAACTAGAGATCTTATGGATTTAGGATTTTTTTCCTGACTCCCAGAAAACTGATTCCTCTGATATTGTCATGATTATTTTCCAATGGGACACCATTCAGAGCTCTGACTCTGATTTATGAATCAGTGACCCAAAAGACCACAGACTTGCATATTCACCTGACTATATTTACTATATTTGCGTGCATAGTTGGTGGAGGGTAAAGAAGTATCCCTCACTATTTCAAGAACATGTACATGTACAACTTGGAAGTAGCTTATTGTAAATCCTATACATTGGTCTCAGTCAAAATAAATGTTGACCATTCATCAGATGTAATATTAGATCCATAGCTCTTTCCCCTTGTGAGAAGACCAATCACAAACAACAGAAAAAATGTCTTTTATGACTTTAGATAAAAAATTAGGACAAGTGGCTAAATACTAAATCAATCTGGATGAACATTTACTATAATGACTTGTATTTTAATCCATATATTGAGTCAATGATGCATATTAAGGAGAGAAAAAATGGTTTAAAAATAATTCCCAGACTAGATTTCTACTTTTCAGAGATTTTTTTTTTCCTTTTTTAGAATGGGCCATGTATTCTAGAAGGGGGTAGAAGTAGAAAGGAAATTCTGTGAGCAGTGTTCTTGATGCTCCACTTCTCCAGAGAAGCTGAGCTATGAGGGACAGCCTTCTATTAGGCAGAGAGAATATTAACTGGCTAGTCCTAGTTCCTTTCTAAGAAAAGAGTTGTTCTTATGCAGATATTTGTTTACATCATACTATGCATAAATTTTTAAAAATATAGTTGTGTCATGATTACAGTCAGGACAGATAGTATAGACCCATTTATCCCTGTTTCCTCCTCTAAAGCACAAGAGATGAAGAGATGACCAAAGAATAACTCTAAAAGATGCTAAGAAACTGAGCTGGTTTGAGACCCCAGGACCAGAGGAATGACACAGCAGCAGAGCATTTCATATCCTTCCCATTCAATAGAAGAAACCTACACTGGCATTACATTTTGAGATCTCTCCCCCCAATATAGTAAATAAAGGCAGTCTGGGTAGGCTTATTTGTCCCCAGATCTAAGGGGGTTCCTCTAATTACATCAAGAGAGCCCAATGCCAGCAGCAAGGAGAATCAACAAAGACTGCTGCCAGAGGAAAACAGCCAGGAGAGACATTTTCCTTCCCTGCAAGATCCAAGACTTATCTTCACCAAAAAATACTGAAGTTGATGGGAAGAACCAGCAAGAGAGACCCAGTATAGCCAATGCCCTGATCTGGAATGCTTCTTTCTCCCCATGGGATGATACTTTCCTCCCTGACCCAGAGACGTTATGGTAGGTGGATGGAACTAGAAAAAAGATCAAACCACAGCAAGTGACATGGGATGAGAAGCCCCTTTGTCTCCACAGGCCAAGATGTTAGAGCAGTCAGGCACAGGTAGGGGGAATTCCCCCAGATGCCTCTCTCTCAGAGAGACACCTGGAAGCCCTAGATACCACCAGTGAGGAGCACTATGAGCCCCAGCAAAAGCAAGTAAAAAGAACAAACCAAAATCATACCACAAAATCCTGAAAATTAAACTGCCATTAGAACCTATAATGGTTCTAATAAAATAGAACCTATAAAATTAGCCTATAAAATAGCCTATAAAATTAAGCCAGGATATACATCTAAACTAAACAGGGTGACCGCCTGCTAAAATAAAAGATTTAAATAAGATGAAGTTTCCAAAATGATAGACAAATGACTGAGATACAACAAAAACTTGAATGAAGAAAGAGAATCAACTGGGCCAGCATCAAGATGAATGAGATGTTGGCATTATCTGGTAAGAATTGTAAATAAACATTATAAAAATGCTTCAACAAACAATTATATATTATCTTGAAACAAAACAAATGGAAAATATTATCAAAGAAATAGAAATTAGAAGAAAAGACTCCAATGGAACCTATAAAAAATATAGTAGGAGAAATTTAAAATTTACCAGATGTGTTCAATAGTAGAGTGTAGATAACATGATAAATTAGTGAATTTGAAGACAGAATAATAGATTTTATCAAATCTAAACAACAGAAAGAAAATAGACTGGTAAATTGAACAGAGGCAGGGTCTTGTGGCATAATAGCAAATGATCCAACATTCATATGTAATAGTCCCAGAAAGAAAGGATAAAAAGCAGGGATAGAAGAGTTTCTGAGGAAATAATAGGTAACACTCTTCAAACTTGATGAAAGACCTAAATCTACAAATATAAGAAGGTGAGAGAACCCTAAATGGTGGATCCATGGAAGTCTGTGCCAAGAAATACCATAATTAAAATTTAAAATGTAAAGATAAATGAAAAGCCTTAAAAGGAAGCAGGGAGAAAAGACATGATACCTATAGGAAATTAAATGAAAGAACGGCAGATCTCTCACCTGAGACCATGTACACCAGAAGGAAGTGGCTCAATATTTTTTAAGTGCTAAAAGGAAAGAACTGTCAAGCACAAGTTTTGTATCTGTCAAATCTGTACTTTATGAATAAAGGGGAAATAAAAACATCTTAGATAAAAGAGAACTAAAGGTTTGTCACTAGAAGATCTTCCCTTAAAGTTTGGCTAAAAAAGTTATTTTACAGAAAAGAACTGATAGAAAGAAGAACCTTAGAGCATCAAGATGAATGAAGGAACATAGAAAGTTCAGAAATAAAAGCACATACATAAGACTATATTTTTCCTCCTGGGTTTTATACATTTTGTCTTTAAGATCTTGAACTAGAGAAAGTGTTCTTAGACATTCCATAAAAGCACAGTCCATTAAAGGAAAATATAATAAGCTGAAGTTCATCAAAATTAAAAAATGCTCCGGAAAGCCTATGTGAAGAGGATGAACGACAAGTTTCAAATGATAGAAAATATTTGCAAACCATGTATCTGATGAAAGACTTACTATATAAAGACTTACTATATATATCTATATATCTATATCTATATCTATATCTATCTATATATCTATATCTATATAAAGACTTACTATATATATCTGATGAAAGTCTTACTATATAAAGAAATCTCATATTCATCATTAAAAGGATAATCTAAATAGGAAATGTACAAAAGATATGAACAGATATCACACTGAAACAAATACACAGATGGCAAATAACCACATGAAGAGATGTTTGGCAACATCAGCCATTAGGGAAATGCAAACCACGAAGTGGTATCCCTACATACCAATCATAATGGCTAAAGTGATATAATATTTAGAACACCTAATGTTAGTGAGGATATGGAGCAATTGAATAACTCATATTGTTGGTAGGAATATAAAATGGTACATCCACTCTGGAAAAGAGTTTGATAGTTTTTTAAAAACTAAACCTGCAACAACCACATGACTTGGCATTTTCATTCCTGAGCATTTACTCCACAGAAATTAATATTTATGTTCACATAATACTCTGCACATAATTGTTCATAACAGCTTTGTTAATAGTAACCTAAACCTAGAAACAGCCCAGATATCCTTCAGTGGGTGCATGGTCAAACTGTGATATACCAATGGGCAATTAAAAGGAGCAAACTATTGATATATACATGCAGCAAACTGAATGACTCTCCAGGGAATTATGCTGAATGAAAAATAAAGCCAATCCTGAGGTTTTGTGTTGTAAATCCATTTATAGACATGTTTGAAATGACAAAATTTTAAAAATGGAGATAGTTTTGTGAATGTCAGGGATTGGAGATGGGGGTGGTAGGAAGGAGATGAGCATGTCAGGAAGCAGATGGGTATGGTTATACAATGGTAACTCAAGGAATTCTCTTTGTGGTAGGGGTACTCTTCAGTATCTTTTTTTTTTTTTTTACAGATTATTTTTTTTATTTATTCATGAGACAGAGAGAGAGAGGCAGTGACAGAGAGGCAGAAACATAGGTAGAGGGAGAAGCAGACTCACTGCAAGAAGCCTGATGCGAGATTCAATCCTGCATCAAACCCTGAGCCAAAGGCAGGCGCTCAACCACTGAGCCACCCAGGCATCTCTACTCTTCAGTATCTTAACTATGATGATAGATACATGAACCTACGCCAATGATAAAATTATACAGAACTTAATACTTACACACTACAGATGACTACAAGTTCACTGGGGAAATCTGAGTAAGATTGGTGTATTGTACAATGTCAACATCCTGGTTGTGATATTACACTAAGGTTTTTACCATATGAGGAAAGGAGCAAACATACATAGGAACACTGTATATTATTTCTTAAAATTGCATGTGAATCTATAACTAATGAATAAATATGTCAATTAAAAATAATTCAGAAGCAATAAATTTTTTTTCCTTACAAAAGGGACTAAAAATCTCCAGCAGCAGAAGTATTTCCTTTTCTTTTACCTGTAGCTATTAATATGATGTATAAGGGAAAGAAACAATGAAAAAAAGAAAACAAATTTCTCCATCCAGCTATTTTGGGGCTTTTTGGAAGCCACACGTAAGTTCTTAATATTTTTGAAATGTTACATCAATGAAATTTTCAAATAACTTAAAATGTTTATTTACAGTACCTTCTCACATTTTAAATGCAATAACTCAATTTATACTCAACTTTTAAAGAATCCAGCCAGTTACTACCTATCAAGTGAAATTTGGCAAAAGTTGGCAATTATAAATAATTAATGTAACCAACTGATTGAAATTAATTATAAAGAGTTTTTAATGCCATCTCATTTTCAATTTCCAGAGTTAGTTCTAAATTATGTTTTCACATGCTATCAATTGCCTGTGCTGACTAATGTCTTCTTCATTAACATTGGGTTAGAAATAGGGGAATTGCTGTCTTGTTATTGTAAACAGCATTAAAAAGCAGATCACTCTACAAGTGTAACATATCATCACACTTAAGATCAGGATTTGAGCCCAAGATATGTCACTTGCTAGCTCTTCTACATGTTGCCAAGGGACTTCAGTGTCCTCATCGATGAAAAAGAAGAAATAACTAGAAGATCCTCTGAAAGTTTCCTGCTTAACACAATACCTAGCCTGTAGGAATTTCTCTATACATTTTAGCTCTCATTATTGTTGTGGGGACAACAATTTAGAGTTCCATTTAGCATTTGTCTGCAAAAATTTTTGAAGCTCTGCTTATACAGTATTCTGATCTCAGACAATGTTGGTAAACTAATATTGTGCTAAAGAATGACTATTCATCTGTACTCAACCTTTTCAACTAACGAAGACATACTCACTTTTGCTTTTAACAGCCAGCTTTTAAAAAATTCTGCCTTTTGTTTTTCTCTAAATGTAGTTTGGAATCCGTTCTGTATATGGATCCTTTAGGATTTGATATTACAAATAGGAACACTGTGTTTTATTTATGGTTTAGTCAGATTTTTTATACTGCTTTACATAAGGCAAATATTCTCATCTCTCAGGCTATTGAACTACTCTGGCTAGCCTGCTTTCAGCAAGGTATCCGATTGCTACATAATTAGGAGGCATTTTTCTGCTATTGAAAAAAGTCTTAACCTGCCTTCTCCCCTTAAAAGAATTTTTTTTATGTGTGTGTTTATTTCTGGATCCAGAGCTCTTTTAGAAGGGTACCTGAAGGCTGATTTCAGGTAAACAAGATTTTAATATTATTCAACTAAATGAAATATTTGTAATTAATTTCCCTTTTAATGCATAATCTAACTAAATATATATATAGTAACTAAATATATATCATTACAGGTTGAACAGATTGTTATGAATCTTCCCATGGTTATCATCAAAAATGCAAAATAATATCCCTAAGTTATTTTGATCCACATGATTATTGATATTGGTTTTAGTGTCACTGTAGTTACTACTGAACTGAGAAACCCATTTTCAATAACCATAGTGATTTAGTGGGTATATGATAAGACATTTTAAAATAACTTCAGTTTTATTCCCCACATGCAATTTATATGAAATATCATATAGAACAGTTTATATGAAATATCAGGAGCAATTTATATGAAATATCATATAAAATATTATTTATATAATTGTACATTGGGCCATCCATTGTTTGAATGCAAACTGTTTCTAGAGTGGTGTTTGAAAATGTCTTTGTAGTTTGCCAATAGTTACCTTTTTAAAGTATGAAATTGTTTACATTTGCCAAGCAGTATTATTTAGAAAGACCTTTCATTCAAACATTTGTTGATGGCTATATATATATATATATATATATATATACATATATATACACTGTTTTCTAGAGTTAATGAAGATAATGGATTTCTTGAACAAAATGTTTAAGGAACTCCTTTAAATTCATACATCTAGAAAGAGGATTCAAAGTTAGGGCTCCTATTCATTCTACTATAATTTTTAATATATTGCACTATATTCATCAGAACTTTTCTTAACACTCTTTCAAAAGTAAATTAACTTGGGACCCCTGGGTGGCTCAGTGGTTTAGAGCCTGCCTTCAGCCCAGGGTGTGATCCTGGAGTCCCGGGATCGAGTCCCACGTCAGGCTCCCTGCATGGAACCTGCTTCTCCCTCTGCCTGTGTCTCTGCCTCTCTCTCTCTCTCTCTGTCTCTCTCTCTCTGTGTGTCTCATGAATAAATAAATCAATAATTAAAAAAAAAAGTAAAGTAACTCAAATTGTTTCAGTTATCTCAAATTCCACATCAGTGCCTGGAGTTTAAATTTTTCATATTTGTCCACATAAAAGAGTCATGGTTACTTTTGCTTTGACACTAATAATTGTTTCGGTGGCAATTTTTGTGGAAAGCATACTCGCTGATGACAGTGTTTTTTTTCTTTTGCACATCTATAAAAATAGGAAGGAACATAGGTTATAAACCACTTGTATTTATTTTCTCCCTTTACATGAACATTACTTATAGACTTTTTCAGAACACAGACTAGTTTTTTTGAGCCTAGCACACTAGGCGGTAAAAATCCTGGGTGTGTGGACATTTAAATCGAGGGAGAGCTAGCTGGATCCTGCTTTTGTTTCTATGCCACTCCTTTCTGACTCACAAATACACTGGATAACTATAAGGCTGGTCTGATCCAATTGTGTTCTTGGGTGTCACTGCACGCCCTCCTTTCGACGAATGTTTGGCAGAGGATTTGAGTGCAGAATCTGGCATCTTGGCAGCATGTACTCATGGCTTGAATTAAAAAGAAAGAAAAAAGTTTTTTGAACTTAGTACAAATTTATCTTTTCATCATTTAATTCCTTCAGCCACTAGTCACCTGTTTTGTTCTGTTTTTTTTTTTTTTTTTTTTTTTTTTAACCTGAAGCAGCTCATACATTGCTACATTTAATTTTACTGGTCAGTATAACTAATATTTCATTCTTAATGAGCAAATTGAATTTAGAAAGTCAGTATCATAAATAACTGCTTTTTGTTGTTCGAAGGCATAGTTTGTATCTTTGCAAGCCAGTTATTGGTTAGAGATTTTTTCCCTTAGATTTGTTAACTTTCTTTTTATATCACAAGTCTTCTGTGTTTTAGGATATGTGTCATAAATTATATTAGCCATTCTCCACTTTGCTGGTTTTAACTTTGTTCTGTGGGTACTTAGTCTTTTAAATGTTCCAGAAAATCATTATTTTTCATTTTGATTTGTTGGAGGTGAAATCCATTTACTGAATGAAAAGTCATTCTGAAATCACAATGATTTTCTTTCTTTGTTTTGTTCTGCTTGTCCAATTTTGTTACAATAGACAGTAGCAAGAAGTTAGAATCTCCTGGAAGCGAAATAATGATATTAAGGAGAAATGCCAATAAGAATAATAATGTGGGGGCACCTGGGTGGCTCAGTGAGGTAAGCATCGGTCTTCAGCTCGGGTCATGGTCCCGGGGTGCTGGGATCAAGCCCTGCATCAGGCTGGGCTCTCTGCTCAGTGGGGACCCTGCTTCTCCCTCTCCCCCTGCCTGCCACTCCCTCTGCTTATGCCCTCTCTCGTGTTCTCTCTCACTGTCAAATAAATAAATAAGTAAATAAGTAAATAAATACAATCTTTTTAAAAAGAGAAAAATAATTTGAAGTTTAATAATTTTCCATCAAGATATTAAAGTTAAAGGATAAAGAAGAGGATTCTTTTGGTCATGCTCAGAATCTCTCATGACCCAAATATTATCTAGTAGACAAAATGTAAGATTTCAAATTAATATGAAAACAAATTCTTTTACCTGACATTTTAAAAAATTTAAATTCATTTAGTCAATATACAGTATATCATTATTTTCAGATGTAGAGTTCAGTGATTCATCAGTTGCATATAACACTCAGCATTCATCACATGCCCTCCTTAATGCCCGTCACCCAGTTACTCCATCCCCCTCACTCCGCATCCCTCCAGCATCCTGGCATTTTTTTTTCCTATTTAGAAAGATAGTCTTCCCTTTATTGTGTCAGAAAGTAGTAGAAGTTCAAAGGAAATGATTTCAAAGAAATTATGCTAAAAATATCTTTTCGATATTCTGCATGGCAGTGTTTTCAATAAAAGTCAAACATCATCAAGTCGAGTTATATGTAAACATATATACTTTAAAAGTGATTATTTGCTTCTTTGTACAAATATAAATGTTCTTAGCCTCTACACTGTTTATGTGCATTAGAGAAAATGACAGCATCCCTCTCTGCTTATTCAGTGTCCAATCTGCGGCTTCAGCTACTAACAAGCATCATTTAGCATTAGACTGACTC
This sequence comes from Canis aureus, assembly GCF_053574225.1. NCBI lineage: Eukaryota > Metazoa > Chordata > Mammalia > Carnivora > Canidae > Canis > Canis aureus. The sequence continues at coordinate 19,229,693 of NC_135645.1, forward strand.
AAACTAAATTATACTGAGAATAATTTAATATGAAGGGTATTACAAGTTCAGTGAAGAATGAATTGTATTAGTAAAGAAAAACTATGAAATAATGAATTATTATGAACATAATATATCACTTTGAAATATTTTATTAAATTTTTTTATTTTCAGAAAGAAAAAAAGTACAGCATAAATATAATAATGTTTCAATCACCTCTGTAACCATGTAAGAGGAATAATTTAAAAAAAAAGATATTGTGAAGTTTTAGATTTACTTCGCCAAAATGCCCTTTATTTAGCTATATCATAGCTGGATGTTTGGGTGGGAAAAGTTTGCCCATAGTTTAAATCATATAGCCTCTTATTCATGTAGAAAATTATATAGCTAATCCATATTTCTCATGACTTAGCAATTTGGGGTCTTGATAGAATTTTATATTTTATATCACTGAAATGTTACTTTCACATAATTCACTTAGTTCCTGGACTCCTTTAAGTACTTTTGGTTCCCTAAATGTTCCATGCTTTCTGTTCCTTGCTGTGGGGATTTGTATTGTCTGTTCTTTCCAGCTTGACTGTCTTCTACCTCAACTCTTTTTCACAGGTTGTTCCAAAGTAGTCATAACATACCTTTCTCACCTCTGTTAATGTCCACAGCACCACATTGTAATGCCTTACTTAGTTGTCTGTTTTACCTGTAGGCTGAGCTATATAGACCATACCAATGTAATAAGAGATGGCCCTTAATAACTCCGTAAGTATTTGTAGGATGAATGGGAGTTAAAAATGGGTGCTTTGTAATGTTGCTGAACTTCATCTTTTTTTTTTCAAAAGGTCTACTTTCAACCCTATAAATAATATGAAGATAATAAAAGGAACTGGAGCACCTGGATGGCTCAATAGGTTAAGTGTCAGCCTTTGGCTCAGGTCATGATCCCAGGATCCTGGGATGGAGCCCCACATTGGGCTCCTAGCTCAGCCCAGAGTCTGCTTCTCCCTCCTCCTCTCCCCTCCCTCAGCCCTCCTCCTGCTTGTGCTCTCTCTCAAATAAGTAAATAAAAAAATTTATTAAAAAAATAATAAAAGGAAGTAATGATTACTGATATCATGCTGCTATGGGCTAGGCAAGAAGCCAGTGCTTTCTGTAACATATCAGAGACAAAATCATCAGTAATTTTTGATCCCGTCTTTGGCAAGTGAATAGTAATAATCTCAGTGTAATTATTAATCTCAACCCCTCCCTAACCCTGTTGTTATATGCTAATCTCTAAAAACCACACTCAAGCCTGTAAAGCTGAAGGCCAAAATAAAATCATGATGTGAAAAACATACAAATAAAACATTCTTGGGATAATTTATATGTTTTAAAAACTATTTCTGTCCAGTGGTATTATATCAAACTATGTCCTTCTCATACATGATAAATTATGAATGTAATAGGCAGTACATATATTTTTGATGGATCAAGTCCTAAAATGTAGTCACCAATGAATGTAGAGGAGATTCAGAGCAGTCTGGAGAATAATGGATTTTTCACCCCACCCACATAGTCTCTGTACAAGAGAACCAATGTTGTCTGTGCATTTTATATTTCTACTAACGCATTTTATATTTTTGTTTTTTATATAGTTTTGTGGTTAACCATCCTCCTCATACTTCCTATCCTCTGTCAGATTTTAAATTCTTAGAGAAAGGCATATCATATTTTTTTCTCTTCTGTCAATTTCAATAATTTTTGTCTGTATACAGAAATGAAGCTGCTGAGCCACAATCAGTAGTTAAAATTGGCTTTTCTATTGCTAGGGATAGGTTCTTATCCAACCAATTACATACTCTCAGCTGTTTTGATCAGCAGTGCATTAACACATATGAACATACACAGTGGCTTTCCATGTAGGTTATGAGACCCTAGAACAAAGCAATATGTGTAACTCTATAAAGGTTACAATCTGGATGAAGCTTAGTTAGCAGAACTCACTAATCAGGGAAACTAACTAAATAACTCATACCATGGTCAAAGCTCTCCCTCAAGAAAAACTGATGAATTGCTTACTAATATAATTCCTATATGTTTATATTAATGTTTCACGCTATAGATAGTATAGGACAATCTTATAGAGTTCTGTTGTGATGATAATAAATATTCAGAATCATGCAATTAATGAAAAAAACGTTCTCATTTTCTTTCGGTCTTACTTAAAGGAAAATAATCTCCATGTTGGTTCACATATATGTTTTTACCTCAACTTTATTATGTCTCAGTGAAATAGCAATTAAAACAGCATGTTCAGCATGTTAACCTTATCAAAGCTTAAGATACAGTCCTAGCATTTTGCATATTTCCTACTCAATTCATGCATAGATATCCTTTGAAAGGATACAGAGAAACCCAAGTCCTTATATAAGGTAGAGAAGCACGACTGCTAACCTCCAGTAGGTTCTTCAAATGTAATTCCTTGGATGCTCATGCAGAACATAAGGGCATGGAAGTCTAAATGATGATAGCAGCTCACACATCCTAGTGATTTCAGACCGATGGCAGGCTTTTGCCCCCCTTGGAAATACGTTAGGTAGCAGTTGATGAAAAATGGAAAAACAGAGGGATGTACATATAAATGTACTATTAATAACAAATGTCACACATGGTTTCCAAATGGATTTTTCATAGAGCATGAAATTATATGAAAACTGCTTCCAAATTGTTTGAAATTATTTGAGCTCAGTTGCCAACCCAATAAATTATACTTTGAAAAATAATTATTTGTATCTTAATTCCTTCCTTTTTTTGGAACTGATAATTATGATTCAGGATTTCAACAAACAGGGCTTACTTTAGATGAAAATGGAATCTGTACATTGTAAATTATTAAAATAAATCTCTAAAAAACATGCCAAACTTTTACAGTAATTCTCCTTTTAACATAGTTACTTGATCTAAAAGAGCCCACATCCCTGTATCTGTTAGTTTCCAAGTTCTTTTACAATTAATCCCAGTGGAAATGGTTGTCATTCATAAGAGCAAGAAGCAAATAAAAATATCTATAACAATGTTGTTTATAAAATTATCAAAATGTGGTCATTTATTGACTTGAGACTTCTCTTCTTAGAACTAAGAGCAAGCTAGAGATAGCAGGCTTCTCAAGCAGTAAAAAACATTAATCTCCATAACAGCATTATGAATACTTTCTCTTGAGAAAGAGTTGGTAAATTATATTAGTTAATAAAAAAAATTTATTTTCCCCCAATATCATTGGTGGGAAATTGTTTACTGCTACATTATCTGTTCTTCTAATTGTGTGTGTGTGTGTGTGTGTGTGTGTGTGTTGGAAATGGGGGAGAGAGAGGTGGATTTAATGGCTTGGGCCAATTCTTCCAGCATGGCTAAGTAGGGTCTTCAAACTGTTGAAAACTGCCTGCCATTTGGTTTCTCTATTAGAAGTTAAAGGAAGCAGGTCAAAAGAGGAGAGGCTGTGAGCAGCAAATCACAAATTTGGCCTTTTCAATTCAAAATTGAGGTAACTTAGTAAAGGATGTTTGTAAGCCTGTTCAAAGATAATGTATATCCAGAGGGAAGATCACTCTTGTAGGATTGTGAATTTTTCAGTTTTGTTTTTAAATTTAATATTCAAAATAACATTTAAACCATTATCACAAATGGGGCATACAATATATATTTACCAGAAATTTCTACATATATTACCTTACTATTTTATGGATGAATGGTAGTTTATAGGTTTCAGAATATGTTAAAGTCATTTAGAAAATGTTTTCATTTTCTTTTCCTTAAAGTTAATATCTCTTCTGAATGCTATTTACTTTGTGATATCCTCTTTCTAACCTTCATTCCAATTTATGGCTTATCCTTATGCATATTCTTGCTTGAGCACTCTACCTAAAGAATATTCTAGAAGGAAAGTAATATAAGCATCTTAAACAAATCTCTGTATAGAATATGTGGGGAGGAGAAATGGGCCAATGAATAGAGTCTGTTGGGGGATGGATTACTTGCATTTAATTGTCTTCCTTTTATTTGTATAGCATTTATAGTATTATTTTGCAGTGTAATTATTTTTACTTAGGAATTCATGCAAAATGGCATTAAATTTTAAGCACCACTGCATAACATTTTTATCTTTGGTTAGCATTTCAAGAAGGCTGAGGAAGCATTATTTGTGCTTGCCCATCTCTAACTCCCTGAGTTAAGAACTATACCATCAGAGAAAAAAAATAAGGGTGGTATTAAATGATCTTCCTCTCTCTGTTTTTCCAGAGACTCAAGGCTTAAAGCATTTTAAATAATACAAATATCACCCACTACCCAGTGTCAAGGCTCATTTCCCCCTGCTCACAGGGATTGGGCTCAATAATGTTCACCCTAAATAATGTCCAGTGCTCTAGGACGGCCATTCACAGGATCCCTTTCTGAGTCTCTACAATAGATGACGAAAAGTATGATGAGTGGTGCAGGACCTGAAGAGCTGGGGAAATAGCCAGGATTCTTCTAATGTTGTTTTCACTCTGATCTCATAATTTCTCAAGTTAATAAGAGAACAGAGCTACCATTTGGAGTTGGAATTAAGGAAACGAAGAGAGCTCCCAGTGTTCCCTGGTAAACTTCCCTCTTCCTCCAGGTGGGTTTAAATGGATCTCAAATGTGGAGTTTGACTGGTTTCATAATACAGATCAAACAAAGTTTTAATTTTGTTTGATAAATGAAAGCTCTACTGTGATTTGGTACAGATGTAGGAATTGATATTGACTCTCTTAAATAAATGATTTTTTCAAAATGTTCTGAGTTTAGCTAGGATTCTCTGAGGACCTTATTTGAGTCTTTGGTTGGCAGTAAGATCATCCTAACTGATGAACTCAGCTTTACTTTTCTCTTTAATACATTTTCTATAAAGAGTCTTTTCCAGGTAAATTGATTGCTTTATAATGATTATTAGCAGGTCACTTTACAAAAACATTAGATTTGTTTTATGAATGCCACCTTTTGTATGTCGCTTTGTAGACATTAGTAATACTCCTGACTTATCATAAGATTGACATGAATTTGAATTATTTCCCCAGTGCAGATCTTCCTTCATTTATAATGGAGTTGTATCTTGATAAACCCATCTTAAATAAAAAATACCATAAGTCAAAAAAATGCACTTGATGCACCCAATTTACTAAATATCAGAGCTTAGCCTAGCCCACCTTAAATGTGCTCAGAACAACTACATTAGCCTACACTTGGCCAAAGATCTAACACAAAGCCTATTTTATGAGAAAAAAATCTTGACTATCTCATGCTATTTACTGAATACTGTACTGAAAGTGAAAAACTAAATGTTATATGGTACAGAATGGTTGTAAATGTATCGGTCATTTACCCTCATGTTGTGTGGCTGATGGGAGCTGCGGCTGGCTGCCACTGCCCAGCGTCACCAGACAGTATTGGATAGAATATTGCTAGCCTGGGAAAGATCAAACTTTAAAATTAAAAGTACAGTTTCTACTAAATGTGTATTGCCTTCACACTATCATAAAGTTGAAAGGTGGTTAAAATGAACCATCGTAAGTCAGGAACCATCTGCAACCCATTGTGCTGTTGCATCCACCCATTTTCCAGAATGGAATGATCTACACAATGTGATTTTTAAAGACATCCTACAAGGCTGAATGTTGCATGTAATCTTACCCAACCTGGTGCCAGCAATTCCACCAACATACATTCTTCTGGTTTTTTGGTGTTACCCAAATTTAAAATCCCTGTTTAAAATAGTTTCTCTGTAATATTGTCTGCCAACTACACTTCAGTAAAAGAATAAAATAGGTAATTAAGTAAATAGATAAGTAAGTTAATAAGTAAATCAATAAATAAAATGTATCTTTGGGAGGCACAACATCTTTAACTACCACAAATAATATTTTTAAAAAGATTGTGTGATAGTATTACATGGAAAGGTCCTTGTAGTACCTAAAAAGAGAAGTCAGCTGTTTGTTATGGGAGGAAAGATTGAAGAGGATAAATATAAAACTATCAAAGGCATATACATTGTCTACATATAATTCTATGTACGCTTTTCTCTTGGTCTTCTTGCAATAAAATGAAAACACCTATTTGAGAATATTCCAGGTGAATCAGAATGAATGGTGTGCATGTATGTGTGTGTGTGTGTTGAATCTGTTTTCATAATATGTCTCCACCTCTTTCTTGACTCTGTAGCTGCTAATCTGCTCTTTTCTGTAATTTGTCACTTCAAGAATATTATGTAGATGGAATCATGTAGTATGTATACTTTCGGGGATTTTTTTTCATTCAGCATAATTCTCTAGAGATTCATCTAAGTTTTTGTGTGTACCTATAGTTCATTTTTATTGCTTGGTAGTATCGCATGGTATGAATGTACCATGGTTTCTTTAACCATTTACCTGTTAAAGGTCATCTGAATTGTTTCCCGTTTTTGGCTAATATGAATAAAACTACTATAAAAATTCATGTATAGGTTTTTGCGTGACATTAAGTCTTCATTTCTTTGAGATATATGACAGAGGGCAGTTACTAGTCATATGATAGTTACATGTTTAGTTTTTAAGAAACTGGGAAGCTGTTTTCTAGAGTGGATTTGCATTCCTACAAGCAATGTAGGAGGAATCCAGTTTGTCCACATTTTTGCCATCATTTAATATTGCCAAAATATTTTATTTTAGCCATTCTGATAAGTGTATATTGATATCACATTGAAGTTTTAATCCCATTTTCCTAATTTATAAGTCATTTAACATTGCTTCATATGCTTATTTTCTTTTTCTTTTTCTTTTTTTTTTTTTTTTGCTTATTTTCCATCTACATATCATCTTTGGTGAATTTTTTTTCTTTAGCTCAATTTTCTAATTGGATTGTTTACATTTTTACTTGGTATTGATATATATATAATTCTTGTATATTGCTGAATTCTATTTGCTAAATTTTGTTAAGAAATTTACATTTATATTCATGAGGGATATTGTTCTCTCATTTTCTTTGATTATATTGCCTTTTTCTGATTTTGGTATGAGAGTAATATCAACTTCATAAAATCAATTGAGAAGTCTTTTTCCTTCTATTTCCTACAAGCAAAGCTCTACTAGACCTGTTTCTTTCTTTTTTTTTTTTTAAGATTGTATTTATTTATTCATGGGAGACACAGAGAGAGAGAGAGAGAGAGAGAGAGAGAGAGAGAAGAAGAGACATAGGCAGAGAGAGGAAACAGGCTCCATGCAGGGAGCCCGATGTGGGACTCAATCCCAGATCTCTGGGATCACGCCCTGGGCTGAAGGCAGGCGCTCAACCACTGAGCCACTCAGGCATCCCAGTCCTGTTTCAATAGATCAAAACATTCATGTGTGAATTTTCAAATGTTCATCTCTGGGTGAGTCAAGGTGTGTGTGTGTGTGTGTGTGTGTGTGTGTGTGTGTGTGTATGAATGCATAGTGAGCCTATTGCTGACTATGACCTCATAGGATTATATAATAAGCTTCTGATAGCTTGAATTACTTCTGAAATATCTCTTGAAAATAGGGATGTTATATCTATGAATTCTTACTACATGACTAAGAGAAAGAAGGGTGAAAATTATTATTATTAATTTTTAGTAATAGAGAATTATTCCATAACAAGTTCTAAAATGTAGCTCTTTTTGATTAAAACACTTCACAGAAATACCCAAATTGACTTGAAATTATCTACTCAGATAAAAATAGGGCAGGATAAGGCAATAAAAAGAATAAGCATAAGGAACGTGTAAACACATTATAAAATGGCAGTGTCTCATTTTTCCTACATTTGGCACTGGAATTTTGGCTGCACTAGTCAAATAGGGTCACTTAAGCTAGATATTTTATGTAACATCTGGATGGATTTTTATAACTTAGAACATCATAAGGAAGACAATGAAGTTTCACTTGATAGTAAGTGAAACTACGGAATATGAACATTGAACTCTGATTCTCCCAGCACAGTCTCTTAAAAGTTATTACAAAAAAGATAATATAAATATAGATAGCTATGATAATCTCCAAATTCTTCCTAGCTAAGAAATTGATGAAAGCCTTTAAACTATTATGGACCTTTCTCTTCCCTGCATTATTCAGATTCTGTTCATACTTCAGTGATATCCCATAGTATAGTGTTCCTTCTTGTTTTATTCTGAGATTTTTGCTCTCTGGATTAGATTTTTTTTGTAATTTTTCGTAGATCTATTCATGTATTCTTAGATACTTGTTAATATAATTATGTACTGAATCTTTGTACAATATAAGATGCTAGTGATGTTTTGTATTCTTCTAACATGCTCTGAATCAATCTTCCTAGAGTATATTCCACAGAACACTATTCTCATGAAATATTCTATACCCATCACAAGAAAAATATTTTTAAAATTGGATACTAAATTGAGCTAGGCATTAGGAATATAACATGAAAAGGAGGCTTTCCTGTTGGATAAAATAAAAATTCCTAGGTTATAATTCCTATATTTTTTTCTGGTGGTAGACTAAAAGGTTGATTGATTGATTGATTTACTTTTAGTAATCTCCACAACAGATATGGGGCTCGAACTCATGATCCAGAGATCAAGAGTCACATGTTCTATCTGACTGAGCCAGCCAGGTATCCAAAAAATATTTTACATTTTAAACAATATTTTCTTCTCAAATACATATTGGGTCTGGGGAGCATAATGTGAAATTGTGAAGATTAAAATTTCTAATACATCATTATGATAAAAATGAGAAAAAGCATTGAAAGTTATATTTTTCCCTAGCTTGGTCAATTACCAGTTTGGTTTACCTTAATGGACTTAACACACAGGAAGAAGAAGATTAGAGTACTAGGGGATCCCTTGGTGGCTCAGTGGTTTGGCGCCTGCCTTTGGCCCAGGGCGATCCTGGGGTCCAGGGATCGAGTCCCACGTTGGGCTCCCTGCATGGAGCCTGCTTCTCCTTCCTCCTGTGTCTCTGCCTCTCTCTCTCTCTCTCTCTGTATCTATAATAAATAAATAAATAAATAAATAAATAAATAAATAAATAAATAATAAATCTTTAAAAAAAAGATTAGAGTACTAAAAAAAGACTGGCTGGCAGCAAATACTATTTGTATAAATATAGTTACCATGATAATTTCTTTCTATATTCACTGTTTGACACAAGATAGTGACTTTTCAACATTATCTATCACAGTTGAGGTTGGGATTATTGAATTGGTTCTTCAAGAAATTAAGTGAATATCCAAGTCTAGCAATCCCAAGTAGCTAAATACTGAAGAAAAAAAGAAAGCTCATGAGCGATGTGGTGAAACAAAATTGACTTGGCAAGTTAGCTTATGAATTTATTTTAAATGTTTCATTTCTTACAATTTCTTTGGATAAATTTGTAACTTGCCACAAAGAGTAACACCTAGGGCCATCTGAGAAGTTATGGAAGGTAGTTTCCTGTAAAGTAACTGGTGAGCTGAGATCTAAATATAAGGAGGAGTTAACTGGGCTAAAGAGTGGTGGGGAGAAAGCCCTGCAAAGATCTTGAGGAAGTTGAAGCATGTGTTTAAACACCTAAAATAAAAGTATGGCTGAAGTTGAGTTGAGGTCTTGTGGGATGAGCTTGGAGAAGTGAGAGTAAAATGATACAGCCTTGAAGGGCAAGGTAAAATTTAATTCTAATCATAAGAGCAATGGGAAGGCATTTCTAAATTTTGAGGGATGGTGGTGGTGGTAGTATTTATTCATTGAAAATATCACTCTAGCCATACTACGGAGAACTCATCAAGAGGAAACAGGGGGGCAGGGAGGCCAATTAGGATGTGAATTGGTGAGGTGAGGGTAAGATCTTCTGGTGGCTTGTACTTTGGTGTGACAATTGAAATGAAAGGAATGGGTAGTTCTTTGAGATGTGGAGCAGTTAAAAATTGACAGGATGACTGGTGGTGCCATTCACGCGATAGAGACCCTCGAAGAGGCTGGGTATTAATAGAACTGTAATCATAGTTGATATTGGTTAGACAAAGAGCAGAGGAGAACGGCAAGTATCCTGTGACCAAGTATTAAGAAATTCTAATGTTAGTGTCTAGGTGGCAGAGAATAAGCCTGCCTGCAGAAGAGACTCAGATGGAGAACCTGAAGTGAGAAGAGGCAGCCTAGAGAATGGAATGTTTCAGAAGCTCAGGGAAGAAGTGTGCTCAACAGTGTGCTGCTGGAAGTTTATTTGGTTTCATAATATGAGATCATCCATGATTTGAGCAAGATATCTTTCATCCAGAGAAGAGAAAATCTGGACAAGAGTGGAATGAGGAGTGAATTTTAAGTGAGGAAACTGAGACTGAAATTTGGAGAACTACTTTGAGATGTTAAGCACTGAAAAGAAGGCAAAAACTAGGGCAGTATGGGTATAGGATTTAGACTTGCCCTTTATCATAAGCCTGGTCCTTATTATCTGATGGATAATTTTGCAAACTATTGAAGTATTTATCTTGTAGAATTTTTTTTCTTTTGATTATTACCAGTACTTCCAATCTAATTTCTAAAGAGGAAAAAATTATCTTCTAAGCTTTCTATGTCAGTCTGGGTACTTGCTGATGAACTCAGTAGTGCATAACTTTTAATTAACATTATCATTTTTTTAAGTGATTCAATCACAGAGTATGTTAATACCATTTATATAATGTATTTTAATTTAATTCTATGCCATTAACTGGGAAATGTACCAACTTACCAATAACCTATTTGTCCTAGAAAAGGACCGAGATACTGATTGTGTTTACCTATAAAATAATTTGGTTCATTATGACCCAGGGTCACAGAGTAATTGTGAATCTACATTAGAAAGGTGTAAATGGTTCTGAAAGACTCTTCTGTGTTAATAATCTGAGAGTTAGTGAATATTCTTTTTTTTTTAAGATTTCATTTGTTTATTGATTTGACAGTGAGAGAGACAGCAAGCACAAACAGGAGAAGGGGCAGAGGGAGAGGGAGAAGCGGGTTCCCCACCGAGCAGAAAGTCAGACATGGGGCTCAATCCCAGGTCTCTGGGATCATGACCTGAGTCAAAGCAGACACTTAACCTACTGAGTCACTCAGATGCCCTGTGAATATTCTTGAATTCTTATTAATTCCAAGATGGGATCCTATATGCCAGCTATTTAATCAAGCACTAATTTAGAAGCTAATGTGAAGGTATTTCACAGATGCAATTAAGGACCCAAACTGGTTGACTTTATGAAAGGAAATCTGTCTTTGGTGAGACTGACCTAATCAGGTGAGCTCTTACAAGGGACTAGGCTCCCTCAGGAGGGAGAGATTCAAAGCAGAAGAGAATTTAACACAATTGCTGACATGAAGTTGAAGAAAGCCAAATGGCAAGGAATGCAGGTGGCCTCTAGGACCTAAAAGCAGCCCCTGCTGGCACACAGCAAGCAAGTAGGGGGCTCAGTCCACCAATTGCAAGGAACTGAATTCTACTTAGAATAATGAACTTGGAACCAGATTTTCCCCCCAGAGTCTCCAAATGAGGATTCAGCCTGGTTGATTCCATGATTTCAGTCTTGCGATTCCTTGAGCTCAGAAGCCAGTTGTCTCATGCCAGATTTCTGGCTTGCAGAACTGTGGAGTGTGGATATGGAGAAAAGGGACCCTCGTGTACCATTGGTGGGAATGTAAATTGGGGAAGCCACTATGAAAAGTATGGAGGTTCTTCAAAAAAATTTAAAAATAGAACTACCATGTGATCCAGCAATCCTACTGTGGGGTGTAAATTCAAAAGATATGAAATCGCTGTCCCAAAGAGATATCTGCACTCCAAAGTTCATTGCAGCATTATTTATAATAACTAATACATGGAATCCTAAGTGCCCATCAAAACATTAAGGGATAAGGAAAATGTAGTATCCACACATGCACACAGGCACATGCAATAGAATATCATCCAACCTTTAAAAGGACAGAAATCTTGCAATTTGCAACAACATGGATGGAACATGGAATCTAAAAGCACCAACATCAGAAAAAAAAAGGATAGATTGGTGGTTGCCAGGGGCAGGAACTAGAATTTAGGATGGAAGTCAAAATTGTATTCTAGATCACATATGGATTCTTAAACCTTCCCTGTATCAAACAGTGAGAATACTGGCTCTTTGGAGGCAGAGTTTTCATGTTCAGTTCACTTCAACCTACAATGATATTGTACCTACTGTGTGCTTGGGTATCTTACTGGCAATCTAAACTATATGGGGGCGCCTGGATGGTTCAGTCAGCTAAGCATCTGACTCTTGATTTCAGATCAGGTCATGATCTTGGGGTCCTGAGATGGAGCCCCACATTGGGCTCTGTGCTGGTTGGAAGAGCCTGCTCAAGATTTTCTATCTCTCCTCTGCCTCTGCCCTTCCCACCCTGCTCTTTCTTTCTCTTTCTAAAAAAATTAAACAAACAAACACATGGAGAGTGCCACCATTAAAATTGAATTTTATCAGTGTAATGCTTTGGGTTTTATCAATGTAAAAATAAAATAATTAATAGTCATATGTATAGTTTTCTGTGTGCAATATTCCAGCCAGATAACTCTAGAGAAATTAGAGAAGTGTGTCATAACTTCTTTTTGCTGAGGTTGCTCAGATTCTCAGGATGGCAACTTCCCTAGAAGGTTGAAGATGAAATAATTTGAGGGAACGTCATATTTTGCACCTACAGAATTTCCACATGGCTAATTAATTCAAATTCTGAAGTCAGAAAGATACTTTTGATTCCTGGGTCTATCATATTCTACTAGCTGTGAGATCTTGCAGTCCTCTTTGGTAAAATACGAATAGTAAGGCATTTCACAAAAGGCTTTCTGAGTGCAATAAGTTAGAAACTTTTGTGAAAATTACCAAGCAAAGTGCTAGACCCAGGAGACTTTCCATCACTATTAGCTTCCTTCTTTCTTCAATATTCAAAGCAAAACTGAAAGCATAAACTGAAATTTCCAGATCCAATGATCTTCCTCACAGTTTCACACATCAACAGCTGATAAAGACAATATTTTATTTTCAATCACAGCCACTAGCTTCCCACATGTATGGGGAATTCCCTTGCTGTTTGGAATGTTGCATAGACCTTTGCTATTTTACAAATGACTTCAGTTTACCTGGAAGAAAAAAGTACTTTAAGCAAAAATACATGAAATTTCATCTCCAGGGACTAGAAAACCAGACTAATTCTCTACCTGATACAGGGAGAAATTATTAGAGCATACTACATTCCAGGAAAGCCATGAGTATATTCTTTTGTTTTTTAAAAACAGAATGAGTCTTGCTTTTCAAGAAATCCTTTCAAATTTTTGAAATATCTTTCTGTGTTATTATGTAGTTCTTTCAATAGTTAATATCCTTTTTCCGTTTTTTTTTCCCTTTCTTTTTCCATGCATGATAGAGGACTAATCCAGGGACTAGAAAACCAGACTAATTCTCTACCTGATACAGGGAGAAATTATTAGAGCATACTACATTCCAGGAAAGCCATGAGTATATTCTTTTGTTTTTTAAAAACAGAATGAGTCTTGCTTTTCAAGAAATCCTTTCAAATTTTTGAAATATCTTTCTGTGTTATTATGTAGTTCTTTCAATAGTTAATATCCTTTTTCCGTTTTTTTTTTCCCTTTCTTTTTCCATGCATGATAGAGGACGAGCTCTAGAGTTAAACAGGCCTGATTCAAATCTTGTCTGGTCAATTGCTATCTTGGGAAGGTTACCTCACCTCTTGCAGACTCAGTTTCTTCATATGTAAATTGAAAATAATACTTTATAAAAGAGGTAATGTATGAGCATTTCTTTGCATAGTGTCTGGTATCAATAAAATGTTCAATAAATATTGGTGATAGTTAATAGCTACTATTATCAGGGACTGGAAACACGTTTCCTATGGAAGTTCCTATGGAAGTTCACACAGCACTGAGCTCCCTACAGTTCTTTAAAGAGTTGTGCTGATGGAATTGTGAGAATCTCAAGGTTCAAATCAAGTCACAGTCCCATTGTGCAACTCTAAACATGGATATTTGGACTTAAAAAACAAAACAAAACCCCAAACCAGAGACATGAGGATATAGACATGGAGAAATACTGGTTCAAGATAGTTTAAAGAAAAGAGATGTTTAGGCATAAGCTTCAATGAAAGAAAATGGATTTGTTTCATATGTTCTTAAAAATGTGTTATTCGAAGGAGACTAAAGGTAGTCAAGGGGTGATTTCTTTTCCAAAACACTCACAGATGCTCATAATTGCATTGCCCCACTTACCACACTGCCAGCCATCCTCAGGAAGCTCATAGGCCTGAAGCATATTCAGTGTCTGTTTCTTACTTGTTCCACCCAAAAATCCAAAAGAAAAGGCAAAATAAAAAAAAAATACATGAAATTCTTAATCAAAAACTAAAGATAACTTTTAGAAAAATTACCTCTCTGATCATCAGTTCCTTCAAGACAGGGAAGCAAAGGGTGAAAGGATCCCTAACATCAATGCTTTTTTACCTTCAATGGACACGTTTACCCATTTCCTACAGAAATTTATAAACTGACTTTTGCCTTATTTTAGGCTTTCTTTCCATCTTTTTATTTTTAACCCTTTCTCAGTATCTAACTTCATGTCTGCTCTTTCTGACTTTGTGTTTTAATGCCCTGTCTTTTGCTGTACCCTTCAATAGCAGATATTACATTCTCCACTGCCAGGCTCAGACACAGAACTCCCTTAAGAGACTATGTGTTCAGAGGTTGACCTTTGGCTCCATGCACTAAGTTCACTCTGCTGTCTCCAGTGCTGGGACAGTATCTTGGCTGCTCACTAGCAATCACTAGCTCAACCCAACCCCATTGGTCAGGGAGGGCTATGAGAAATAAAGTGAAAATTGCTCTCCTTGTGTCCATGGGGTTAAATGGAGGTATGCTCTTTGCCAAGAATCAGTTCAATGCTTGGGTATGCACATTGAAGAGCTGTTTGAGCTGAATATATGCCTGAAATAATACTATACTCTTTATAAGCAGCTGGACAGAAGGTTTTTCTCTCTTGCCTGTCACAGAATCATTACAAGTCTTGGGGTTCTGAGCTTCACAGGGTACAACATCGGGAATGTATTTCTCATGGGACTCAAATCCTGACCTTAGGACATATGTACAAAGGCATACACGGAAGTGGTCCAGGCGGATCACTGGTTCTTGAGTAGTAGCTCACATACTAGAAATGGTACAGGCCTTGATGACAATGCCTGGGTCACACTGACACTGTCTATGTCAAACTGCCTGTGGCTCTTACATTTCAATAGCATCAGGGAGGAAAGTAATAGAAGATGCTCAGCTCAGTAAGAGTTTCCCTATCCCTTAAGTACACTTAAGTTTCCATTATAAATGAAGGAGGGGTTAGAGATAGTTAACTCTGGGTGCCTAAAAGGCCCTCCTTCCTTTTCAGACATGGATTGAGCCTCCTCTTCAGACAAATAGAATCTTTCTCACATCTTCATAAAAGTCGCAGGATCCTCTGAAATTGAATCACATCCCAGTTAACCATTAGGTTGTGAGATATTGATCAAATAATGTCACTCTGGGGATCCCTGGGTAGCTCAGCAATTTAGCGCCTGCCTTTGGCCCAGGGTATGATCCTGGAGACCCAGGATCAAGTCCCACATCAGGATCCCTGTGTGGAGTCTGCTTCTTCCTCTGCCTCTCTCTTTCTCTCTCTCTCTCAAATAAATAAATAAAATCTTTAAAAAGAAAGTCACTCTCTTGACTTTTAGTTTGCCATTTTGTAAATTGAAGTGTTCTCTTTCAGTCTAAAAGTATGTGATGATACTCAGTCTTAAAATATCAGTTAAGAACTAAATTAATCTTCAAGTTTTCAAGTAAAAAACATATTATATATACATATATGTATTTTATATATGTAAAATATAAAGTGAATGGATCTATTCTGCTGAATACAAATGGGCCTTTCTGACTTTGAGTGCTCTGCAAAAGCATTTTATGGATCAGTGACTGCCAAACTTTTCTAATTCAATACACTAAGTCATGAAGCACATTCCCATTAGTAACAGTGGCTCACCATAGTATTGATCACATAGGGGTTGGAAGGGTCAGGTATCAAATGGAGAGAGGGATATGTGTAGGTTGAGCATTACTCAGGTAATTCTGCTTTATTCTTATCACACCATGTGGAGAGTCATTATTATAGGTAGAATTTGTCTACTGAAACTTATAGGCTTAGAAAAGTGTCAAAAGAACTTCCAAGTGATCAGAACAAACCCTGACAGAATTAAAGATAAATCTACTTCAGAATGCAGGCTGTGTGTGTATTCTCAAATAAAATCAGTAGATACCTTCTGGTACAGCAGAAGTCTAAGATAACTATAATTAATCAAAGAAAGGAGACTATAGATGAGAAAGACTTCGATTTTTAAATTTTGTTAACTTCTTAATTTAATTACAAAGTTAATGATACCTAATTTAACAAATCAAATCATATAGGAAAGTGTAAAGAAAAACTTAATAGGCTCCCCTTACACTTCTCTTCAGTCTACCTCACTGAGGGAAATACAGTGTGGGAAGTAGCTATCCACATCACTCTCTATGTTTGTACAAATATACAGAATTGATTTTGAAAAAAGTAGGATAATATCCCAAAATACTTATTTCAACTTGTTTTTGTGATTAAAAATATCATGGCTTTGACAGCTTCACAGACAAATTCTACTGAATATTTAAAAAAGAGTTAATACCTATTCTATGCAAACTGTTGCAAAAAATAGAAGGAAAACTTCCAAATTCTATGATGCCAGTAATACCAAAACCAGATAAAGACATCACACACACACAAAAAGAACTACAAGCCAAAATTCCTGATAAACATAGATGCAAAAATCCTCAACAAAATACTAGATGCAAAAATCCTCAACAAAATACTAGCAAACTGAATCTAACAGTACATTAAAAAAAAAAAATCATTCACCATGATCAAGTGGGATTGGTTCTCGGGGTGGAAGGGTGGTTTGGTATTCACAAATCAATCAATGTTCTATTTTCAGTTTCTGTCTATTTTGGAAGCTCTTTATCTCTCCTTCTATTCTGAATGAGAGCCTTGCTGGATAAAGTATTCTTGGCTGAAACAACAAGGGGTAGTGGAAGGGGAGGTGGGTGGGGGGAAGGGGTGACTGGGTGATGGGCACTGAATGGCGCACTTGATGGGATGAGCACTGGGTGTTATATGTTGGCAAACTGAACTTCAATAAAAAAAATATATATATGTTAAAAAATTAATGTTCTACATCAGTAAAAGAAAGGATCATTTCAATGGATACAAAAAAACCATTTATTTGACAAAATACAACATTGATTCATGCGAAAAACCCTCAACAAAGTAGGTTTAGGGGAAACATACCTCAAAATAATAAAGACCATAAACAAAAACTCACAGCTAACATGATCCTAAAGGGGGAAAGTGGAGACCTTCCCTCTAAGGTCAGGAATGAGACAGGCTGTCCACTCTCACCATTTTATTCAACATAGTACTAGAAGTCTTAGCCACAGCAATCAGACACAAAAAAAAAAGAGCATTTAAATTAGTAAGGAAGAAGAAAACTTTCACTATTTGTATATGACATGATACTACCTATGGAAAACCCAAAAGACTCCACGACAAACAACTAGAACTGATAAGTGAATTCAGTAAAGTTGTAGGACACAAAATCAATGTGCAGAAATCATTTCTATACACTAGTAATGAAGCAGCAGAAAGAGAAATTAAGAAAACAGTACCATTTACAGTTGCACCAAAAATAATAGGATGTCTAGGAATATACCTAACCAAAGTAGTGAAAGACCTGCACTCTGAAAACTATAAACCACTGATGAGAACACCTGGGTGGCTCAGTGGTTGAGCATCTGCCTTTGACTTGGGTCTTGATCCCAAGTCCTGGGATCGGATCCCACGTTGGGCTCCATGCAGGGAAGCTGCTTCTCCTCTGCCTATGTCTCTGCCTCTCTGTCTCTCATGAATAAGTAAATAAAATCTTTTTAAAAAGCACTGAAAAAAAAGCACTGAGAAGAAATTGAAGATGACATAAAAAAAATAGACCACCCTATGCTCATGAATTGAAAAAACACGGTGTAAATGTCTACGCTATGCAAAGCAATCTATACATTTAATGCATCTGTATCAAAATACCAACAACATTTTTCACAGAACTAGAACAAACAATTCTAAAATGTGTATGGGACCACAAAATATCCAAATAGCCAAAGAAATCTTGAAAAAGAAAAGCATAGCTGGAAGCATTACAATTCTGGACTTCAAGTTATATTACAAAGCTGTAGTAATCAAAATGGTATGGCAAAAAACAGACACATAAATCAATAAAATGGAATTGAAAATCCAGAAATAAGTGCATAATTACATAGTCAATCTTCAAAAAAGCAGGAAAGACTATCCTATGGGAAAAAGTCTCTTCAACAAATGGTTTTAGGAAAATTGGTTTGCTACATACAAAGAATGAAACTGGACCACTTTCTTACACCAAAAATAAACTCAAAATGGATTAATGATTTAAATGTGAGGCCCCAAAACCATAAAAATCCTAGAAGAGAGCATAGGCAGTAATGTGTCTGACATCAGCCTTAACAACTTTTTTTCTAGATATGTCCCCTGAGGCAAGGGAAACAAAAGCAAAAATAAATTATTGGGATTACATCAACATAAAAAGCTTCTTCACAGGGATCCCTGGGTGGCACAGCAGTTTAGCGCCTGCCTTTGGCCCAGGGCGCGATCCTGGAGACCCAGGATCGAATCCCACGTCAGGCTCCCGGTGCATGGAGCCTGCTTCTCCCTCTGCCTATGTCTCTGCCTCTGTGTGTGTGTGTGTGACTATCATAAATAAATTTAAAAAAATAAATAAATTAAAAAAAGCTTCTTCACAGCAAAGGGAGCAAACAACAAAACTAAAAGGCAAGGTACAGAATGGGAGAAGATATTTGCAAGTGACACATCTGATAAAGGGTTAGTATTCAAAATATATAAAGAACTTATAAAACTCAACAGCCAAAAACAAAAAATAATCCAACTAAAAATAGGCAGAAGACATAAACAGACATTTTTCTAGAGAGGACATCCAGATGGCCAACAGATACATGAAAAGTGGTCAACATTACTCATCATCAGAGAAATGCAAATCAAAACTTCAGTGAAATACTACTTCACACCTGTCACAATGGCTAAAATCAAAGGCACAAGAAACAACAGGTGTTGGCAAATATGTGGGAAAAAAAAAAAGGAAACTTCATGCACTTTTGGAGAATGAAAACTGGTGAAGCCACTCTGGAAAACAATATAGAGGTTCCTGAAGAAGTTAAAAATAGGACTATCCTACAATCAATCCAGCAGATACAATACTGGGTATTTCTCCAAAATAATACAAAAGCACTAATTCAAAGGGACACATACACCCCTATTTTTATAGCAACATTATTTACAATAGTCAAATTATGGAAGCAGCCCCAGTGTCCATCAATAGACACAATGGAATATTATTCAGCCATAAAACAGAATGAAATTTTGCTATTTGTAATGGTGTGGTTGGAGCTGTAGAGTATAATGCTAAGTGAAATACTCAGAGAAATACCATATGATTTCACTCATGTGTGGAATTTAAGAAACAAACAAACTAAGGAGAAAAAAAAAAGAGAGAGGGGACAAATCAAGAAACAGACTCTTAAGTATAGGGAACACACTGATCATTATCAGTGCAAAAGGGGATAAGGGATGGTGAAATAGGTGATGGGGATTAAGGAGGGCACTTGAGATGAGCACCAGGTAATGTGTGGAAGTATTGAATCACTATATTGTACACCTGAAACTAATATAACACTGTGTTAACTATGCTGGAATTAAAAATTTTAAGAAGTCTTTAAAAATAGTGTATTTTTTTCAGGTTAATATATAGTTAGAGATTGAGATAGAGATGGAGCTAGAGATATAGAGGTAGAGAGAGATAAGAAAAACAGAGAGATTATGGAACACATTATTTGGTAAACCATTCCCTACTTATTAATATTGAGCTTTTTAAGCTTTTTTGACATTAAAAATTCACTTAAAGAAATATCCTTTTACATATCCTGTATCCTTATATATATATTTTTTTCTCTTCATAGGTTAGAGTCCCACAGTGGCATATCTGGGTTAGAGAGTATGATAGTTAAAATTTTAACTTAAGTAGTGCCAGAATTCTTTCCAGAAAAGCTGACCTGCAGTCTCACTGGTGGTGCATGAGAGGAACCATTTCACTCTTTAGCAATGAATGTAATGATTTTTCCAGTATTTGCTTACCGTAAGAGTTAAAATGGCAACAGCATTGTTTCTGATTTGTAGTCTTTAGTCGTTTGCAATTAATTGTTTCTGAACTGCCGGGATGCCTGGGTGGCTTAGTGGTTGGGTGCCTGCATTCGGCTCAGGGTGTGATCCTGGAATCCGGGATGGAGTCCCACATTGGGCTCCCTGCAAGAAGCCTGCTTCTCCCTCTGCCTCTGTCTCTGCCTCTCTTTCTGTCTCTCTGTGTCTCTCATGAATAAATAAATAAATCTTTTTAAAAAATTGTTTCTGAACTACATATTTGCACCCATTTTTACATGTAGCTTATTCTATCCATTTAAATTTGTGAGAAATTTATATTTATTGACTTTCTCATTTGTCTAAAATTATTTATAAATATTTGAGAACTGAAGTTTTTAAACAATAAGATTTTCTATATGTCTACTTATAATTCATAGTCCTGGTATTTTTTCCTTTGTTAAATTATATTGAAAGTCATCTTCCTATGCAGTGAGCATTTATATGTGTTTGACCATTCACAATCTCACCACCTATAAACATGAAGACCCAGATATCTATTATGTGCTTGTACCAGTTTATAACAACTTTGAACAAAATTTTGATTTTCTTTCTTCTTTTGGGGGGAGGGGGCAGAGGGAGAAGGAAAGAGAATTTCAAGAAAACTTCCACACCTAGTGCAGAGGCTGACATAGGGCTCAATTTCACAACATTGAGATCGTGACCTGAGCTGGTATCAAGAGTGGGCCACTTAACCAACTGAGCCACCTTGGAGCCCCTGATTTTTTCCCTCCTTAACACCACATATAATGTATTGAAAATAGTTTTGAAGCACTAACATTATATCCAAGAAAAAATTAGTGAATGATTCATTTTCAGTTTATCTATCATGACTATTTGAACAGAAGAATATTTAACCAAGTGTACTTCCCTTTCCATTTCCACTATCATTTTATTTTAATGCTCTATGTTAATTCAAGTTCCATCCCTCCCTGTCGCATTCTTTCTTTCTTCCATCCTTTTTCCCTCACTTTCTTCTTTCTTTCTTTTAATAATGTTACCCATATTTTTAATTTTTTAAAAATATTTTATTTATCTGACAGAGAGAACACAAGGAGGCAGCGGGGCAGAGGGAGAAGGAGAACCAGGCTCCCCACTGAGCAGGGAGCTCAAGTGAGGCTCCATCCCAAGACCCTGGGATCATGACTTGAGCTAAAGCATATGCTTTACTGACTGAGCCACCCTGGAGCCCCAGCGTTGTTCTATTTAAATAGGCTACTTATTTTTTTTTCTTTCCTTCATTTTTTCTGCCTTTAATTTTTATAATTAGCTTAATAAACATACCTTGAAAAGTAAGAGTAGCTAAGAATATATATACTTCTATTCTCATAGGAAAAAAGAGTATTGAAAAGATGGATAAGTGACAGACTATAAAATCTCTTAAACACATTTGAGACACATAGATCAACTTGATGAAACTTCATTTCATTGTTTTCAAAATGCATGAGTTGAAGCAGGAGTATTATTTCAGAGAAAAGAAATAAGATTAATGAGAGCAACAGCAATGATGAATTACATGTGCCTGTGATAAAGTCTGTTTGTGAAGAAGTCTAGATCATATCGATCTAATGAAGAAACATTTAAAAAGAATTCAAGGACCTGCTTTAAAAACGTGAATTTTTCAAAGTTTTAGTCCACAAAATTTATTTTATTTTAGAATCTCATTATTTCTAACTTACCAAAAGTTAAATTATGAAATATTGGATGCTCCTTCTCTTGACACATTTTGATGACCTTGATAGAGGAATGATATTTATTAGTATATTATTCAAAAAAGGAGAGATTTTTCACAGAGACCTTTCCATCAGATTCTTAGGTATTTATCATTATGGCAGAATGGCCCTAAAGATGTCATTATCATAGAACAAGACATTGTGGTAGACAAAAAGAAATAGAATGATATCTCAATTAAAGTCAGGGAATGAATCTGGAAAAAGTTGATCCTCTATACTATTGGCCGTCACAGCGAAGACAACAAAGCAATCAAATGACATCTATGGTGAGAAGGTAAATGGGGTAACTCTGCATTACCACATTTGCCACCCAACATATTTAAAAGAATTTAGTATCACTTGTAAAATTTTGCAGACATCTAGACAGGGGTTGTGATCCTCTATTAACTGTAATGATGCTTATTATAATGTCATTATTGTTGACATTGACTGAGCATTTACTCTGGGCCTAGCATTTAATGAATATATGAGACTTTCTAACTTTTTTTTGTACCAAGGTCACTGAACAGAATTTTGACTCAGTTTTTAAAAGGAGGAGAGGACTAGCAGAATTGATAAATTTCCATATTCTAACAGTGCCTCAGGCTCATAGGAGGACAGTATATACACTTGTGGACTTGTCTAGTGACCAAAGGCATAATTTTTGATTACTTGTGCTCCAGAAACTTGTGATGACTGGTACATCGCAGAGATTTTTTTTTTGTTTTTTGGCATTGTAATAAAGATAATAATTCTCGGCAGTCTTCCTTAGTGCCATCAATGTTATATAACTTGGGCATCAAGGAAGAGAAAATGGAAAAGAAAAGCATTGAGGTGAAGGATAAGGAAGAGACTCATTTGAATTCTCTCATTTAAATTTTCTTGAAATTGCACCTGCTGTTCCACTTAGTATCAGTATGGGTGTGTCCAAAGACGTGGATACAGTGAAGTCTGAAATATATATTGCTGATGAAACCCATTAAAGGAATAGGACTGTGGTTTCAAGGACTCCTTGACCACTGATAAAGAGCTAACTGCATTGTTAGGGATAGCAAGCAAGGTGCTGCCTTTTGAGAAAACCTGGAAAAAATTAAAAAAATAATTGAAATTCATAGAGATACTTACTAATGAACAAATATTGTTCAATGTACTGTACATACAACACCAAGATAGATATCTATCTATTTATCTATCATCTATCTATCATGTATTCATCCTATCTCTTTCATGCATCTTGTCTACTTCTATCTGTAGATAAATCTATGCATCCCTTACATTCTATATGTGTCTCTCCTCCTCTCCCATACCCTCTGCCTCTCCTTCTCTCTCATCATCTCTATTTCTATCACCTCTCTCTCTCTATCTCTCTTTGGAGAGAGAATATATGGGTAATTGAAAACCCATACGCCCTTCTAACCTGGCCCTATATAGAAAATGACAACATTGTATATTTCTTAAATTTAGCCTCAATTCAGTATCTTTATGTGGCTGATAAGTTGCAACTTTTGAATATCATGAAGACAGATGACAGAGATCTATCATGCTATTTTGGAAAGAATATAACCTAAGAGGCAATGCCATAGACCTAGAATTATTATACTGTTCTGTGCAAGTGATAAGTCTCCTTCTATAATTCTAACATGTATTTGGATTTATCACAGCTCAAGGGCCCATTTTTAGACTTGAAACTGGTTCTTTCTTTTCCATTCCATATTGACTTTTATCTTAGCTTGAAGGAGAATTATAGTTTTGATGAAATATTATTACTTGCACAGTTGTAACTTATATAAATAACACCTAAACCCCCCTATGCAAAATCGTTCCCGTATTTGTGACAAGCTTAATGGCAATAGTTATTTAGCTATAGCTAAGCCCAATTTTCTATATATGGAAATATTGAGTACATGATGAGATATTATGCAAAAATCATTACAGAGTTGAAAATAAAACTTTTTTTTTTTTACTTTTTAGTTTGAAGTATTTTAGCTTACAGAGAAGTTTCAAATATGGTAGAGAGTCACTGTATACTTTAAATCAACTTTCCCTAATGCTAATATCTTATGTGACCCATAGCATAATAAGCAAAATCAGGAAATTAACATTGTTGTAGTGCTATTAACTAAATACAGACCTTATTCAAATTTCACACAGTTATCATTAATATCTTTTTTTTTCTAATCCGTTATCACATCCAGGACTCCACATTTTATTTACTGTCTCCTATTCTCCTCCAATGTGTCAATTCCTCAGTGTTTCCTGCCTTTCATGACCTTGACACCTTTGAAGAGTACTGGGATATGAGGAAGGAGTGTTAACTCAGGATAGATAGATACATAGATGCAGAGGTAGAGTATTAAATGTTGATGGCCATGTACACATGGTTAGCATATATAAATATATGTATGTATATACAACATATATGTATATCTGCATCCATATATCTATCTACCCTGAGTTAACACTCCTTCCTCATATCCCAGACCATCAGAGTTCTTTCAAGTCTTCCCCTCTTCTTTGTTTATATCATATTTCTTTACCAGTGAGATACTTGGGTCTCATCATCTACAATAAATTTGCTTATTTGTTGGATCCTACTATACACAAAATATTTTCGTAACTGATAACCCATACCCTTGTGAGGAAAGAAAATTGAATAACTAGTTTACGGTACTGACATACAGGGTTTTTTCCTCTTTCATCTTATAGCATAGAGTCAAAATACTTTTCCCAAGTGTTTTAGTTCAATTCATTTCTTCCCAGTCTCTTTGCCATGGTTATGTGTGGTGGATGACCTAAAGTTAAGGCTCAATATTTTGTATTGCTTTGACATCTTATAAAATTGAAAAACTCGAACAGCCTAACTGTAAGTGTCCCTCCTCACTCTGTTCTCGCAGATTAGGTGCTCTGACCAGACAACTACCTTATCAAAGGGGCAGGTGCAGTTCCTGCTTTTTCCTGAGCACTTGGTTTCTGTTGCTCACGAGGCCACAGAATTATTCGAACAAGTCAATCACAGCTTCCTGTGGGCATAGGGTACTGTATATGGATTGGTTAGCTTTACTTTTCCTATTTTTTATGGAATCGGGTTATTTTTAAAAGTTTCCTGTTTTAGTAACATCCAGATACTTTAGCACATTTTTAGTGCTTGTTTGTTTGGTATTGGGAAAAGGGCTGGTGAGTCTTCCTTTTCTCAGAGGGGCCTACTTTTCCTTTTCCTTTTTTTTTTTTTTTTTTACATTTTTCCCCTTCACTACCCCAATGGCTTAAGAGTGCTTCTCTCTCCCTTTTGCCTTTTTGTTTCTCCCCTAAAAGCTATACCTTCCAAAGAAACTCCTTATTTAAATCATGCAGATGTGCTCCCTTCCCTGTAGTTTATGCTCTTTTTTTTTTTTAAGATTTTATTTATTCATGAAAGACACAGAGAGAGAGAGAGGGGCAGAGACAAGAAGGCAGAGGGAGAAGCAGGCTCCATATAAGCCTGATGTGGGACTCAATCCTGGATCCCAGGATCACATCCTGCGCTGAAGGCAGATGCTCAGTCGCTGAGCCATCCAGGTGTTCCTGTAGTTCATGCTCTTAACTATCAGAAGGTTTTTCAGTATTTTCAGACTTAGTTTTTTTTAAAAATTTTTAAAATTTATTTATGATAGGCACGCAGTGAGAGAGAGAGAGGCAGAGACACAGGCAGAGGGAGAGGCAGGCTCCATGCACCTGGAGCCCGACGCGGGATTCAATCCCGGGTCTCCAGGATCGCGCCCTGGGCCAAAGGCAGGCGCCAAACCGCTGCGCCACCCAGGGATCCCCAGTATTTTCAGACTTAGTATGGGCTAGTCTTTCATGCAATAATTTGAAATCAACCTTGGTTCCCTTCTCTCATTTCCTTTTTCTGTCTTCCCTGCAGTTTTTCATGGTTTGCGTTTGCTCACCAAAAAGCCTAGAAACAGACCAAGGGTGGGGTCAGAATGTGAAAGGCCATGCACTAGGATTTGGTGATCTTTTTTCCTCTTTTTATTCATTGTTATGTTTAAGTTTTGGTATTCTCTGTGTTCAGGTTATTCTGATGGGGTAATTTTTGTGTAGCTTTGTTTTTCTCTTCTTGTATTTTTTTTTTTTTTGTATTTTTTATTGTTGGGAGACAGAAAGGTGCCTTCAGTCTTCAATAATGTTTTATATTGTTTCTAGAGTTATATTACTCTCTATAATTGATGTTTCCTGTGCCAACAATTTAACATTCCCATCTCTGTCAAATCATTTGGGTAGGGAAGAGTTCCTGCTGGTAAAGATTTTCCAGTGAAGTTGATTCAGAAATTGCTTAGTGTAGATATGCCTAAGGGAAAAAACAAAAAAACAAAAAAACAAAAAAACAAAAAAACAAAAAAAAAACAGTGATGTCCTGGACAGTTAATCTAAGCAGTCCTCTCTGCAAAACTTAAATATTAATCCTGCCTGATACTATTTGGAGAAGAGAAAAAGGCTAAGCAAGTGCTGACTAAAAAGAATGTCTTCTTACGCATCTATTACTTCTACTTGCGTGCTTCCTAATACTCTGTTTCATGAAGCACACAGAAATGAATATTAGAAATAAGGGTCCATGGCAGTCACTGACATGACTTGTTAACCCATGTGAGCTTGCCGTAAAATTGTTTCAGGGCAGAAATTGTTCATTTCCTGAAATCAAGGAGTCTGGTGATGATGACAGATTTCCCATTTTTAGATTTATTCAGCTCCCTGCTTGCAGTAGTGCTAGTGAATAGCTGTATTTCCTTAGATTCAGGTTTGTCCGTAAAAGGAGCTGATAAGGCCTCATTTCTCTTTGCCCTTTTGCTATGGAAGGCTGCTCTAACTTCAGCTTGCGATGCAGTAAATGTATGCATCAGTTAACAAGGATGCAAATTTAAAATGTGTATTTCAGCCTTAACCCATCAACCTCAGTAGAAATATAATTCAGCTTGAATTCCCTCCTGAAAACGATTTAAAAAATGATTTACGTGCTTCACACATTTATACGTCTGACTTAATGCAAAATACAGAACAATTTGCAGATGTACAAAATGAAACATGGAAAGCCTAAAATGCTGTTAACAATCTGGTTGAAAAGGAGCAGAAATAGGAGAGATTTGTCAAAACTGACAATTGACACTAGAAGTCAAGGATCAAGAACCATCCAAATTACATTATCTTACTAGTTTCTGCTCACAAGTAACCATAAAAAAGGGTACAGGTGAAGAATAGAAACATTTGGGTATAGCGTTAGGTGACTAACAAAAACTGGTATCACTAGTGCCCATCTTGATTATTTGATCAAAATTATGTCTAATTTCTAGATTCCAACTAAATAACACATTTAAAGAAATGTTTCTGCAATATTTTAGGTAATACAATATTTCCTAAGTATCGTATTTCAAGAAACTACAGGGAAACTCACAACCAGTTTAGTCAAAGCCTCACTAGCCAGCCATTCATCATGAGACTGTGTGAAAAAGTAAAAGAGAGAAATTTTCCTAACTGGTTCAACAAGAAGTTCATGGTTTAAGCACAAGTAGCAATTAAAATCTATGACTGACAGCCCAGGGGATCCAAATGACCAATGTACCTGTTACTTGATACTCTGAAGCTCATAAAAGTGACATAACAAAAACTTGTCATCTTAAGAATATTTTGTGAGCCAGTTGGATTTTGGAGGAATTGTAGGAAATTATAGCATAGCCTCAGGAAATGTCTTTTCTGTTCTCACACTAAGCTTTGGAGGCCAGGTTGACATCACTGAGATAGGATAACACTGAAATGGACAGTTTATATAGACTCTTCAAGAAAAATCTAGTAACATGAAAATTCTCAGTTTCATTCTGAATTTTGTTTTCCAGTTTCTGTTAGTATTTTAATAGATTTTTAAAAATATATTTTGTTTTCTTTTTTTCCTGGCACCATTTCATTTCAAGGTAAGGTGCTAGCTACTTATTTGTAGAAGGAATTGCATTTTAATTTATTTCTTGCCAGACAAACTGATAAGAAAACATGACTAAAGTGAGCACTGTTGTTTGCAAGCTTGCTTAGAGAGAATTATATATTTCACCTCTCTCATGGGTCCCCTATCACTCTCCTTCTGTGTTAAGTATATTCCTATAAAAAAGAGAATTTGATTTCATTATTTTAATATTCTATATATTTCAGCTATAATCTCCTTTAGCTTACCTTTGAAAGCTCAGTTTCTAGGTCCATGCTTAGGATATAGGAAACAATAACTTCATGTTGCATTCATGAATTTCTGAGAATTGCATTCTTTCTTTGGTGGAATAGTACAAAAAAATACAATTTCTTAGTATAAAAATGTGACACATTTTTTAAACTCCTAGAAACAGAGTAGAAAAGTGGTTTCCATGGGTTGGAGGCAGAGAATATAGGGAGAAGCTGGTGCAAGGTACAAACTTTCAGCTATAAGATTAGTAGGATCTGAGGATCTGATGTATAACATGGTAACAGTAGTGGATAGCACTGTACTGTATCATTGAAATTTTCTAAGAGAGTATAATTTAAATGTTCTCACTCCAAAACACAGGTGAATGTCTGAGGTGATGTATGTGTTAATTAACTCGATGGAGGGAATTCTACAGTGTATATCAAATCATTACATTGTGCACTTTAAATATCTTACAATTTTGTTGTACTTTGATAAGCTGGAAAAAAATTTCAAATGTGACATGTTTTTAATTAAAATGATAATGTTTTTTAAAAAATACAGTATTCTGTTTAATATACTTACTTTACCTCATTCACATTAAGACAGCTAAAAATAAGGCAAGATATTATTTTAGTGAAAAATAATAAATAGCACTTGCTTCTCTAATGCATTAGTAGCTGCTGAAAATCAAGAGATTGAGGAAGAAAACAAAATAAGATTAAAGAAAACAAATCAAAATATTTAATAAATGTGTTGAGAATGGTATTGGCAAAATTTATTAATCTCTAACTGAATAATTTGCATAAACTAATATTTGTTCTAAATACAATAAATGTAGTTTTCAGTTTACAGTCCTTGTACATATTTTGATAAATTAATTCTGAGTATTTCACTCTTTTTATAGTATTATGAATGTTAAGTTCAATATCCAGTTGTTTGTTGCTATAATAAAGAAATATGTTTTTAAAAACATGGACTTGTATTGTGTGACTTTCTTAAGCTCACATATTAATACTATGAGGGTTTTATACAATCAGGTATGTGACTAAATGTATTTTTTTCCTTTTCAATTCATTTGGCTCTTATCCTTATGTAATTGCAGTATACTGTTGTACATCTATCTTGCCTTGCTCTTGATTTTAGGGTGTATATTGGGTTAAATAGTGTCCCTCTAAAATTCATATCTACCTGGGACCTCAGATTATAACTTTTTTTTGGAAGTGAGTTCTCTGTAGTCAGGATTGAAATGAGATGTACCAGGTTAAGGTGGGCCTTAAATCAAATAATAGTGTCCTCATAGGAAACAGAAAAAGACTCACAGAGATACACACAATGGAGCAGGCATATCAGAGACTGGGGGTAAGCTGTTACAACCCAAGGAATGTCCAGAGTTATGAGAAGTTGAAAGAGGCAGGAAAGGTTCCTTCTTAGAACCTTCAGACGGAGCATGACCTTGTTCACATGTTGATTACAGGCTTCTGACTTTTAGAACTATGAGAGAATATATCTCTGTGGTTTCAAGCCACCAAGTTTATAGATATATATTACAGCTGCCTTGGGAAACTGGATAGTGGAACCATTTTGTCTTTCATCATTAAGTATGATGTATGCTATTGATTTCTCATAAATGTATGGCATGGGTGTTAAAAAGGCTATATGCCAGGGAAGAGGCAAAATGTCTTGGGCCCAATTGGGGTCAGAGATAACCCACAGAAGGGCACTTTTGGTTGAGTTAGCTAGGACAAAACAGTACTCAAACAAAGCTAATGGAAATATATTCCAGTCTTGGTCTGTTTCAAGAGAACAGAAAGGTGGTTGTTGTTTTAAGATTTATTTATTTATTTTAGAGAGAAAGAGAAATAAAGAGAAAACATAAGCAGGGGGTGCAGCAGAAGAAGAGAGAGAGAGAGAGAGAGAACCTCAAGCAGACTTGCCCGCTGGGCGTAGAGCCCAACACGGCTCAAACTGACAACCCTGAGATCATGTCCTGAACGAAAACCCAGAGCCGGATGCTCAACTGACTGGGCCACCCAGGTGCCCAAACAGAAAGAATTTGTTTAAAGTATATGTCTTTTCCAACACACAATAGCCAAAACAGTCTTGAAAAGGAACATTTGGAGGACTCATATTCTTGATTGCATGACTTACTACTATGCTTTAGCAATAAAACAGGGTGGTGCTGGCTCAAGGATTGACATATAGAGCAAGTGATTAGAATTGAGAGTCCAAGAGTTGTAAGATGGAGGTGGAGTAGGAAGACCCAGCTCACCTCATCCCATGAGTACAACTGGATAACTATCAAAACATCCTAAATACCCCAGAAATTTACTTGAAGATTGGAAGAACAAATCCCACAACTAGAGGTAGAGAAGAGGCCATATCAAAGAAGGCAGGAAGTTTGGAGATGTGGTTTGGGAGAGAAAACGATCAAGGCTGCTGTGGCGAGGAGGGAGCCCGGTCACAGAGAAGGGCTAACACACACGGAAGCAGATGGGGGAAAATGAAGCTCCATAGCAATTGGCTTGGAAAGTGAGAGGGGCTGAATTTTATGACTTCTGGCAACCAACAGGGCTTACCGCCTGGAGTTTTAAAGGTCACTGGGCTTGGCTGGGGTAGAGCTGGGAGGACGCTGTGCTCTCGGAGAGAGGGCAGGGAGACAACACATACACATACAGTGTGGAAGCAGATCTGAAGAGTGCCTGGAGTACACAGTAGGGTGGATATTTGCTCATCTCGGAGTGCATCCCAGAGAGACGGCATGTAAAGAGAGATCCCTCCAGGAACAGAGGAACCAACTGGCACCATTTCCCTCTAACCCCCCGCCACCCCTCAACCTAAACACAGAGCCACCTATAGGAACCGGAGCAGTGCCAACGCTGGCTGCCTAACTTGCTTTTAGCAAGCCCTGCACCCTGCACTCTAGTGGATCTGCCCTTCACTGTCTTGCTTGCCTCAGTCCCTGCACAGGAGGTACCCACCCCTAGAAAACAGGCCCAAATACCTTGGTCACATCATGTCTCTTGACTCAGGAGTTTTGTAAAGCCTTCATTCTGTCAGTGGTGACAGGTCTCATTTTACAAGCAGACCAGAGCACACCCAGTTAAAACATGATACATTCAGGTCAGAGACCAAATACTGCTCAAACAGGCAAAGAGAGCCTCAACAGATGATTGCACTTAAGGATAAAGTGGCCAGGACAAAACAGCAGAGCACATGCAGCACACATAGGAGACGTTTCTGGAAGTACCAGGCTCAGGGGAATAGGAGACATGACATAGCAGGGCACTATAGGACCTCTTCATAAGGCCATTACCCTCAAGACAGCAGACTTTCTTAACACAGAAACTTAGACAAAATGAGGAGACAGAGAAATTTATCCCAAATGAAAGAATGAGGCAAGAATGTGGCCAGAGATCGAAGGGAAAGAGATATAGGTAACATGCCTGATGGAGTATTTAAAGCAATGATCATAAGGATACTCATTGGACTAGAGAAAAAAGTGAAAAACATGAGTGAGACCTTTAACATGGCGATAAGGAATAACATAGAGATAAGGGGCTCAATAAATAAAATGAAAAACACACATGATGGAATGAACAGCAAGAATGAATTAATGACCCAGAAGACAAAGTAATGGAAAGTAATCAAGTTGAACAAAAGAGAAAAAAGAATGATGCAAAATAAGAATAGACTTAGGGAACCCAGTGACTCTATCACTGAGTCAGTGGTGAGCCCTGCTGACTGTCATCAAACATAATAACATTTATATTACAGGAGTCCCAGAAGAAGAGAGAGAAAAGTGGGCAGAAAATTTATTTGAAGAAATAACAGCTGAAAACTTCCCTAATCTGGGGAAAGGATCAGTTATCCAGGAGACACAGGACCCCCAACAAAATCCACAAAAACAAATCCAAGACATATTGTAATTAAATTGGCAAAGTATAGTGACAATTTTTTTTTTAATCAGTAAGATAAAAGAAGACAGTAACATATAAGAGAAATCCCATAAAGCTAGCAGGGGATTTTTCACTTCAGACTGAAAGATACCTGCAGATTGAAAGTGAGGGAATGGAGAAACATCTCTCACGCAAATAGATAGCAAAAGAAAGTCAGAATAGCAATACTTATATTGAACAAAATAGACTTTGAAACAAAGACTGTAATTAGAGATAAAGACACTATATAATAATAAAAGGGACAGTCCAACAAGAAGACATAACAATTGTAAATATTTATGCACCCAATATAGAAGCACCCAAATACATAAAACAGTTAATGACAAACATAAAAGGATGAATTGATAATAATAATATGAGTAGGAGACTTTAATACCCTTCTTATATCAATGGACAAATCATCTAAACAGAAAATCAACAAGGAAATATTGATTTTGAATGACACACTGCAAAAGATGGATTTAACAGATAAATTCAGAATATCCCATCTTAAAATAGGAGAATAGGGACTCAGGGGGTAGCTCAGTGGTTGAGCGTCTGCCTTTGGGTCAGGGTGTGATCCCGGGATCTGGTATTGAGTCCCACATTGGGCTTCCTGCAGGGAGCTTGCTTCTCCCTCTTCCTATGTCTCTGCCTCATTCTATGTGTCTCTCACTTATAAATAAATAAATCTTAAAAAAAATCCAGCAGAATACATATTTTTTTCAAGGGCACACAGAACATTCTCTAGAATAGATTACATATTAGGCCACAAAATAAGCATCAACAAATTCAAGAAGATTGAAGTCATACCATGCATCTTTTCTAACCACAACACTATGAAACTAGAAGCTAACCACAAGAAAAAATCTGGAAAGTCTACAAATATGTCCAGGTTAAATAACATGTTTCTAAACAATGAATGTGTAAACCAGGAAAACAAAAGAAAAAAAGTTAAAAGTACAGAGAAACAAATGAAAATAAAAACACAATGGCCTAAAGCTTTACGATGAGGCAAAAGCTGTTCTAAGAAGGAAATTTGTAGCGATAGAGGCCTACCTCAAGAAGCAAGAAAAATCTCAAATAAACAACCTAACCGTTCACCCATACAAGCTACAAAAAACAAGCGAAAACTAAAGCAAGAAGAAGGAAGGAAATAATAAAGATTAGAGTAGAAATAAATGGTACAGAAACTAAAAAAGCCAATAGGACAGATTAATGAAGCCAGGAGCTAGTTCTTTGAAAAAAATCATTAAAATTGATAGACCTTGAGCCAGAGTATCAAGAAAAAAAAATGAAAGGACTCAAATAAATAAAGATACCTGATAGAGGAAAAATAATGACCATAGAAAATGCAAACAACTATAAAAGAATATTATGAAAAATTATATACCAACCTACAAAAAATGAATGAATTCCTAGAAACATAAACTACCAAAACTGAAACATGAAGAAATAGAAAATTTGAAAAGACCTATAACCAGCAAAGAAATTGAATTGGTAATCCAAAAATTGCCAACAAACAAAAACCCAGGACCAGAAGGCTTCAACAGGCAAATTGTATCAAACATTTAAAGTAGAATTAATACCTATTCTCAAACTACTCCAAAAAATAGAAAAAGAAGGAAAACTTCCAAATTCATTCTATGAGGCCAACAGTACTCTGATACCAGAACCAGATAAAGACAGCACAGAAAAAGAACTACAGGCCAACATCTCTGATGAACATAAATGTAAAAAATCCTCAATAAAAGTCAAGCAAACCAAATCCAACAATATGTTAAACAAATCATTCACCCTGATCAGGTGGGATTTATTCCTGGGTTGTAAGGTTTGTTCAACATTTGCAAATCAATGTGATACATTAAATCATTAAGAGAAAGGATAAGAACCATATGGTCATTTCAATAGATGCAGAAAAAGTAATTTCAACAGACGCAGAAAAAAAACCTCATCCATTCATGAGAAAAACCCTTAATAAGGTAGGTTTAGAGGGAACATGCCTCAACATAATAAAGGCCATATATGAAAAATCTCTAGGGATCCCTGGGTGGCGCAGCGGTTTGGCGCCTGCCTTTGGCCCAGGGCGCGATCCTGGAGACCCGGGATCGAATCCCACATCAGGCTCCCGGTGCATGGAGCCTGCTTCTCCCTGTGTCTCTGCCTCTCTCTCTGTAACTATCATAAAAAAAAAAAAAAAAAAAAAAAAAAAAACTTAAAAAAAAAAACTTAAAAAAAAACTTAAAAAACTCTTAACTTAAAAAAAAAACTTACTTAAAAAAAAACTTAAAAAAAACTTTAAAAATCTCTAGCCGATACCATCCTACTGGGGGAAAACCTGAGAGCCTTTCCCCTAAGGTCAGGAACAAGACAAAGACGTCTGGTCTCACCACTTTTACTCAACATAGTACTGGAAGTCCTAGCCACAGCAATCAGATAACAAAAACAAAGAGCATCCAAATTAGTAAAGAAGAAGTAAAACTTTCACTCTTTGGCATGATACTATCTATAGAAAACCTGATAGAATCAGCCAAAAAACGGCTAGAACTAAGTGAATTCAATAAAGTTGCAGGATACAAAATCAGTGTGCAGAATTCTATACACTAATAATGAAGCGGCAGGAAGAGAAATTAAGAAAACAGTCCTCTTTAGAATTGCACCAAAAATAAGATATCTAGGAATAAATCTAACCAAAGTGGTGAAAGACCTGTACTCTGAAAACTATAAAACGCTGATGAAAGAAACTGAAGATGACATAAAGAAATACCATGCTCATGGATTGAAAGAACAAATATTGTGCAAATGTCTATACTACGCAAAGCAGTCTACACATTTAATGCAATCCGTATCAAAATACCAACAGCATTTTTCACAGAACTAGAACAAACCTAAAATTTGTATGGGACCACAAAAGACCCAAATAGCCAGAGAAACCTTGAAAAAGAAAAGCATAGCTGGAAGCATTACAATTCTGGATTTCAAGTTATATTACAAAGCTGTAGTAATCAAAACGGTATGGCAAAAACAGACATGGAAATCAATAAAATGGAATAGAAAATCCAGAAATAAATCCACAATTCCATGGTCAATTAATCTTCAACAAAGTGGGAAGGAGTATCCAATGGGAAAAAAATCTCTTCAACAAATGGTTTTAGGAAAATTGGTCAGCTATATGCAAAGGAATGAAACTGAATCACTTTCTTTCTTTTTTAAGATTGTATTTATTTATCTATGAGAGACAGACAGACACACAGAGAGAGAGAGAGAGAGAGAGAGAGAGAGAGAGAAGCAGAGACACAGGCAGAGGGAGAAGCAGGCTCCATGCAGGAAGCCTGACAGGGAACTCGATGCCGGGTCTCCAGGATCAGGCCCTGGGCTGAAGGTGGCGCTAAACCGCTGAGCCACCCAAGCTGCCCCTGAATCACTTTCTTACATCGTACACCGAGAAAGACAAATACCATATGACTTCACTAATATGTGGAATTTAAGAAACAAATCAAATGAGTAAAGGGGAGAAAAAAAAGGGAGAGACAAATCAAGAAACAGACTCTTAATTGTAGAGAACAAATTAGTGGTTACCAGAAGGATGATGGATGGGAGGATAGATTAAAGAGATGATGGGAATTAAGCAGTGCACTTGTCATGATAAGCACTAGGTGATGTATGAAATTGTTGAATCACCATATTTTACCCCTGAAACTAATAAAACCCCATGCTAAAAAAAAGAATTGAGAGTCAGAAAGAAATCCATACGTTTATTTTTAATTATTTTCAACAAAAGTGCTAAGATAATTCAATGGGCAGTGAGTAGTCTTTTCAACAAATGGTGGTGAAATGAGTGGAGAGCCACATGTTAAACATCGAATTTGGAAACCTCCTCATACCATGTATAAAAATTAACTCAAAATGCTTCCAAGACCAACATGTAAAAGTTAAAACTACAAAATTAAAAAAAATAACTAAATAAAACTACAAAATTATTAGAAGATGAAATACAAATGAAAATCTAAATGACCTTGGATTAGGCCATATGACCTTGAATTATTCCACTTTTTAAAAAATTTATAACGCCAAAAGTTTAAACAATAAAGAAAAATATAAATTTATCTTTATCACAATTAAGTATGTCAAAGGACACTGTTAAGGAAGTAAAAAGATGCTGAATAGGAGAAAGTATTTGTTTATGAAGATCCAATATCCAAAATAAAGAACTCTTACAACTCAAGCATTAAAAGACAGAGTGCTCAACTAAAAATTGTGCAAAGGACTTGAATAGACATTTCTCTAAAGAAAATGTACAAATGACCAACAAGCATGTGAAAACAAACTCAATATCCTTAGTTACTAGGGAAAACAATCAACCAAAATCACAAGATACAGCTTTATACCCACTCAGATGGCTACTAAGTAAAAACACAAAACAGAAAATAACAAATGTTAGCAATCATGTTTAAAAAAAAAAATCAACTCTCCTACGTTGCAGGTGGGAATGTAAAATGGTGTAGACATCGTGGAAAATAGTTTGGTAGTTCCTCAAAAAGCTTTGTATAAAATTATCACCTGACCCAGAAATTGCACTGCTAGTTGTATATCTGAGAGAATTGAAAACATGTCTACAAAAACTTGCACATGTATGCTTATAAGAACATTATTCATAATCCGCCCCCCCAAAGTGGAAACAACCCAAAGGCTCATCAGCTGATGAATGGATAAGCAATATGTGGTATATTTATACAACAGAACATTATTCAGTCATAAAAAGGAATGAAAATACTGTTATATACATTACAACTTAGATGAACCTTGAATACAGTATGCTAAACTAAACTAGCCAGACACAAAAGGCCACATATAATTCCATTTATATGAAATATCCAGAATAGGCAAATATTTTGGGATATAGGGAGGGGGAAATTGAGACTAACTGCGAGTAGGGAGAGCTTCTCTTTCTGGAGTAATGGAAATGTTCTAAAATTAGATAACAATGATGAGTGCACAACATAATGAATATACTAAAAAATCACTAAAATATTTTTAAAAATAATGTCTTCTTTGGGAATTCCTAATGGTAAATTTTAACTCAGGTGTTTTGGGATCAGAATTTATACTACCTGTATTATATTCAAAAAAAGGATAAAAATTTAATTTAAATAATGGGATAGCTTTTATTAATTTAAATAATGGGATAGCTTTTATTGGCTCTACTCTTGGATAGATAAAAATGACAAATTTTGTGTATTAATGGTAGCAAGAAAAATCAAAATCCTAGAGCTGAAAATGGCATAAAAGTCATAAAAATATCTCTATTCATATATAATGTCATCATTTTATACCTAAAGAAACCTTAGGAATTTACAGAAAAAACCTACTAGAATTAGTAAGTGAATAAAGCAAAGTAACAGAACACAGAGCAATGTAAGCATAAATAGTATTCCAGTTATTCTGGAAGCAAACATTTGGAAAGTGAAATTATATATCCCATTTATGCTAGCCTCAAAAGACATAAAACTTTTAGGAAAATAAATTTAACAATTTGCAAGATCACCACACCAGAGTAATGAAGCCTTGATCGTACATTGGAGCCCACTTTCCCAACTTCCTGTTCAATCACATCACATTGGTAACTAAAGATGAGTCATGCTAGGAGTATTTATACCATAGAAATCAGCAAATGCTGCACATGAGAGCTATGTATCCTAAACAGCTGATTTTAAACATTTATCAGCACATTACTGAGAATACTTAAATAAATGAAGAGATATGCAATGTTCATAGGTTAAAAGAGTCAATGTTATTATTGTGTTAATCATTAATTGATTCGTAGATTTAAAACTTACCTATGTCAAAATTAAAGCAGGCTTTTTTGAGGGGCATAAAATAATAGTTGTGTTTTTTAGAAAATAGGAAATTCAAAGAACTCAACTAGCCATAACAGAATTACAAAAGAATAAAATCGACAGATTGCTAAGGGTACAAAGTGCATTATTTTTTTTGAATGATAAATTGGTCTTAATAAAAATAAAAAATACTCTGCTTTTCAAAAGACAATGTTAAGGAAATGAAAAGATGTGTCAGCATTGGGTGAAAATATGTACTATATATATCTAACAGTAAAGTAATATCAGGACTTATAAAGAACATCGTAATACAATGATGAAAAGACAAATAATGCAATAATAATAAGCAAATGATTTCAACAGGCACTTATCAAAAAAAGATAAAAACAATGTAAATATGCACAAGACAAGCTAATGTTATTGGGTATCAGAGAACCATATATTAAAATCATAATGAAAATACAATATTAAATTACTAGAATGGCTAACATAAAATGTACTGACAATATTAAGTGTTATATGGTGGAGAAGCTACGGAACTCTCAGAGATTACTTATGGGGATATAAAATGGTACAAATACTTGGGCAGGGAATTAGTTTCTCACACAGCTATTTACCTTACCTCTGACTCCACAATTCCACCCCTGGTATTTTCCCAGCAGAAATACTTATGTATCCACAAAAATATGTCCCATCGCATAGTAAAATGGAGGTGAATGTGACACCAGTAAGTTGGAAGAAATATCTAAAGATGAAAGTAACACAGAAAGACAAAAAAGAAATGCAAAAGTGAGATAAAGAAAGAGAGGAAAAGTTGGGAAGATCCAACAGATTGAAAGAGAGAAAAGCCATTTTGGAAAAAACAGCAGCTAAGATAACGCAAAACTGGTGAAAACCACCAATAATCAGATTCAAGATTTTGTGTCCTATGAAGAAAAAGAGGACCATCAGCAGACAATATTGTGAAAGGCAGGTGACCAGAAACAAAGCCTATTTAGAAGCAATCAGAGGAAATTGCTGTTTGAG
Organism: Canis aureus; assembly: GCF_053574225.1. Lineage (NCBI taxonomy): Eukaryota > Metazoa > Chordata > Mammalia > Carnivora > Canidae > Canis > Canis aureus. The sequence continues at coordinate 19,268,767 of NC_135645.1, forward strand.
AGTCACTTAACTTTTTAATATTAATGATAGCAACAAAAATGAGAAATAATCTGTTAAAGAGCTGAAAGAAGGGAAAATATATAATTTTTATAATATATTTAGACAAAATTAGAGTTTTCCACCAGAAAACTTTCACTAGAGTCATTTCTAAAGGAGGTGCTTTTGGAAAAAGATATCAGAAGGAAGGTGCAAGATTCAAGAATGAATAATAATGAATAAATATCACAATATTTATTTGATTAAATCTTAACAAACAATAATGATATAAAACAATAATATATAATTTGTGGGGTAAAAAAATATTTGACCAAAATGATGTGTACAGTGGGAGGGATTAAATGAAGTTAAAATGCTGTCAGAGGTTTGTTTTACTCAGAGAGAAAATAAAGTAAAATACTTTACTTTAGATTTTGTTGAATGTGTACCAAAATATTTAGAAAAGCCCCCAAAAGGCATTGATAGGCTAAATGACGCTAGAATAATGTGCTAAAGGAAAATATATAACTTTCAAATCAGTGATGGGAGAATGGACAAAATTTACAAAACTACCATGACCTGAGCTTTGATCTTTTCAGTCATGATAAAATATTTGATGTGTTAAATACTGTATACTCATAGAAAGCAGCTAAACCCAAAAATGCCCATATTAGGATACAGTCTATATCTATATCCAAATATGGCAGCAGGAAAAAAAAATACAGAGAGAATGGGATCCCTGGGTGGTTCAGTGGTTTAGCACCTGCTTTCAGCCCAGGGCCTGATCCTGGAGTCCCCAGATTGAGTCCCACCTCCAGCTCCCTGCGTGGAGCCTGCTTCTCCCTCTGCCTCTGTCTCTGCCTCCCTCCCTCTCTTTCTCTCTCTCTGTGTGTCTCTCATGAATAAACAAAATCTTAAAAAACAAAAAAAACAGAGAGGATATATTAGTGAAATAAAACACAATGGTATCCAAGAATAAAAAGGGGGTTGAATGGGGTTTCTGCAGATGGAAAGCCAAGGCCCAGACACAGTAACCCAAGGCAACGGCGGGCCAGTTGTTCCATGTGCCAACCTCAGCTCTCCTACCCCATCGCCCGCACAGCTCATTTCTTGCTTGTATGTGAGCTGGTGTGAAACAGAACCCACAGAGTGGGTGGGCAGAAGGAAAGATGATGAGAGGCAATCAACAGAACCGGGCTTGAACTTGAGACAATTTCAGCACCTCTGCGACCTGAAATAAAGGAGCCTTAGGTGCCAGCTGGGGCTGTGCCTTTTCATTTGCCTAGAAAAACAGACTGCTGGAAGGACCTTGCACCAGCTCTGACTAGGGCATCGTGCATTGCCCATCTTTAACCAGGCTTTCAGGGATGTGCTTTCAGCCGTTACTAACTGCTTGAAATATTTATAGCTTTACAGTGGTGTTTTATGATGTATATGCTCCCACAGGCCTTGGTGAGTAGCATGGCTTATAAATTTATTGAATTTCAAAACAGATTTATATATTTCCTTTTGGCTATGCTTTATTGGGCACTTAGTCCTAAATCGACACATAGAAGACGGTGCCCTGTCTGGAGGGTAACTTGCCAATCACTTGGCACTAACGAGGGAAGTGAGAAACAGCAAAGCATTTCAAGCTGAATGGAAATTCATCTTCGGATAAGTACTTTTTTTTTTTTTTTTATACGACTGAGGAGAGGAATGCTGAACGCTTGCATATGAGTAGAGTGTGCTTGTAAGTGAGACACTTGCTTAAAGCCACCTTGTAAACAGAGATGGTGACTCACAACTGACACCCAACACATGGAAAAAGAATTCAAGTCATGGACTGCTCTACAAATATATACTAGCAGGTTTGAATCAACATAGAAACTTATTAAGAGTTTTTAGGAGCGCTTGTTTGCAGCCCCTCGTACTACCCAAAATCTCTCTTACATGCATGTTTATATATACATACATATGTCTTCATATATGCTCGACACATATTCATATATATTCATTTATATATAGGGAATAATAGAGTAATAGGGAATAAAACCACCTTTGTTATTTCAGTTAATGAAAGTCCTCCTTATACTTGATATTTCGTTTCTTATAACAGAAGTATTGCTCTATCACATGTAATTTAAAAGTTATACTTTCTTCTTCAACCTGGATAATTGGAACATGAAATGGATTTCTTTTTACCTGGGTCTTTTTCTTAGGCATTTGGTTATTACTTCCTTCTAAGAAAAAATGTTCAGGGGATAGAAAATAATTACATATATTTGGTCTGAGGTCTTTGAAACTATATCTGACAAAGGCTCTTCTCCACTCACAGATGCAGACTGAATTCACTGGAATGATAACAGCATAGCTAAAGGGTTTGCAACTCAATTACCCATCAGGTAGGAGTCTCAGAGACACTAGGTTTCTTTTTTTTTTTTTTCTGGTTTCTTTCTAACATCTTCCTTCTGAGAGAGCCACCATCAATAATTTCAGTAATTTTAAGTTTGAATGAAAAAAATTTTTTAAATGAATGAGTCAAGTCTTATGTGAAGCTCAATTATATCTTTGGAGCAAAAACCTTTATAACTCATTCATTTCTGGACAGTGGTAACATATATTTTATAAATGTATGAAAGAAAGATAGAAATCATAGTTGAAGGGAAGGTTTTCTATGGATGTAGAGTTTTAGACACCATTTTTTTCTTTTGTCCTATGAAATACTGGAAGACAGTGTCTGTTTCAGAGTTACTTTATAGTCACAGAGCGATAGTTTACTCTCAAAATCTACCAGCTGTTTATTCATTAGTATATGTATTATTTTTTTCCGGTGACCATCTAAAATAGATGTGATATTTCAATGCCTCTAGGTTTGTATGTGCATCTCTGGGCTTCGGGCTCTGATATACCTTAGTATCCCTTTGTAATTAATTGAATAGATTTCTTTTGCTGTGTGACTTTGATTGCCATGAGATCTGCATTCTATAACTCAGGGACAAAGGGAAAGAGCATATCTTCACCATCGACCCTGTCTTGGCAGCTTCTCGATTGGTGTCTGGGACACATCTGATAATTGCCATCCAGCATATTGTATTACATTTTTAACTTATGTTTTGTGGGGATTTTTTCCAGCTTTATTGAGATTTTTTTTTTAGCTTCATTGAGATTTAATTGACATATGAGGCATACCTTGTTTTATTGCTCTTTGCTTTATTGCAATTTGAAGATACTGCATTTTTTTTTTTTTTTTACAAATTGAAGTTTTGTGATAACCCCGTGATCAAGCGAGTCTATCAGTGCATTTTTCCCCAATAGCATTGGCTCTGTGCATGTCTGGGTCACATTTTGGTAATGCTCATGATTTTCAAACATTTTCATTATTATTATACTTTTTATGATGACTGATCCGTGATTTGATGTTACTATATAACCATTTTAGGCGGCCACGGGCTGTGCCCACGTAAGATGGCAAACCTATCGGTAAATGTTGTATATGTTCTGACTATTCCCCTGCCTCTGTCCCTCTCCTCAGGCTCCCTATTCCCTGAGACACAATAATATTGAAATTAGGCCAATTAGTAACCCTACAATGGCTGCTAAGTGTTCAAACGAAAGAGTCACACGTCTCTTCCTCTAAATCAAAAGCTAGAAATAATTAAGCTGAATGAGGAAGGCATGTTGAAAGACAACATAGGCCGAGCACTAGGCCTCTGAACCAAACAGCCAAGTAGCCTAATCCAGAGCAAGGCCCTAACTCTCTTCAATTCTAGGAAGGCTGAAAGAGGCAGGGAAGCTGCAGGAAACCGTATGAAGCCAGCAGAGGTTGGTCATGAGGTTCAAGGAAAGAAGCCATCTCTGTAACATAAAAGTACCATGTGAAGCAGCAAGTGCTAATTGATGTAGAAGCTGCAGCAAGTTATCCAGAAGATAATTAATGAAGGTGACTACCCTCAATGGAGATAAAATGGCCTCTGTTAGAAGAAGATGACATCTAGGACTTTCATAGTGAGGGAGGAGAAGTCAGTGCCTGGCTTCAAAGGACAAGCTGATTCTCTTGTTAGGGGCTAAGGCAGCTGGTGACTTAGGTTGAAGCCAGTGCTCATTTCCCATTCTGAAAATCTACAGCCCTTAAGAATTATGCTAAATCTACTTTTTCGGTGCTCTAGAAATGGAACAACAAAGCCTGGATGAAGCACAGCTGTTTAAAACATGGTTTACTGAATACTTTCAGCCCACCGTTGGAACCTACTGCTCAGAAAAAAAAAAAAAAAAAAGATTATTTTTAAAAAGTAACTGCTCATTGTTGATGCATCTGGTCATGCAAGTGCTTTGATGGAGATGGACAATGAGATTAACGTTGCTTTCGTGCCTGCCAACGCAACATCCATCCTGAAGCCTGATCAAGTATTTTCACCTTTCAATTCTTACTATTTAAGAAACACGTTTCCTAAAGCCTTAGCTGCCATAGATTGTGATTCCTCTGATGGATCTGGGCAAAGTCAATGAAAACCTTCTGCAAAAGGTTCACCATTTCAGATACCATTAAGAACATTCATGATTCATGAGATAATGTCAAAATATCAACAAGAATAGGAGTTTGGAAGAATTTGATCCCTCATGGATAATTTTCATGGATTCAAGATTTCAGTGGAGGAAATAACTGGAGATGTGGTGAAAACAGCAAGAAGACTAGAATTAGAAGTGGAGCCTAAAAAATGTGACTGAACTAGAGTGCCTGGGTGACTCAGTTGGTTAAGCATTTGACTCTTGATTTCAGCTCAGGTCATGATTTGGGGATCATGCGAGCCCATTTTGGCCTCCTTGCTCAGTGCGGAGTCTGCTGAAGATTCTCTCTCCCTCTTCCTCTCCCCATCCTCCTCTCTTTCTCTCAGTAAATAAATAAATCTTAAAAAAAAAAAAAAAAGACGTGACTGAACTGCCTCAACACCATGATAAAAATCCATGGTTGAAGAGATGCTTCCTATGGATGAGAAAAGAAAGTGGTTTCTTGAGATGGGAAAGTGCTCCTGGTGAAGATGCTGTGAAGATAATTGAAATGACAAAGGATTTGGAATAGTTCATAAACTTGGTTGATAAAGCAGCAGCAGGGTTTGAGAGGATTGCCTCCAATTTTGAAAGAAGTTCTACTGTGGGTAAAATGCTATCGAACAGCATCACGTGGTACAGAGAAATTGTTTGTGAAAGCAAGAGTCAATTGATGCGGCAAACTTTATTGTTGTTTTATTTTCAGAAATCGCCACAACCACTTCAGCCTTCAACAACTGCCACCCTGATCAGTCAACAGCCATCAACATCAAGGCAAAGACCCTCTGCAAACAAAAAGATTATGATTTACTGAAAGGCCAGATGATGGTAATAAAAAGGCCATTTTTCAGTTATAAAGTAATTTTTAATTAGGGTATCTACATTGTTTTTCAAGACATAATGTTGTTGAACACTGAACAGACTACAGTGGAAGGTAAACATAACTCTTTCATGCACTAGGAAACCAAAACTTTTGTTTGACTGCCTTTCTTTTGATATTCACTTTGTTGCCATGGTCTGGAACATGACCCATCGTATCTCTGAGGTATATCTGCAATTAACAAAAATAAGATGGAAAGAGATCATTGCAGTGAGAATGAGGTGCTGTGGATTATAGAGTGATGTCATAGCCATGGCAGATGGGCTCCTCTTCCTCTTATTTCTTTCCTGATTCCTTTTTTTTTTTTAAGATTTTATTTATTTATTCATGAGAGACACACACACAGGGGGAGAGAGAGAGAGAGAGAGAGAGAGAGAGAGAGAGGCAGAGACACAGGCAGAGGGAGAAGCAGGCTCCATGCAGGGAGCCGGATGCGGGACTCGATCCCAGGTCTCCAGGATCACACCCTGGGCCAAAGGCGGGCACTAAACCGCTGAGCCACCCAGGGATCCCCTTTCCTGATTCCTTTTAAGGGTCTTAGTTATATGTAGAAATCATTTCTTAGGCTACTCATGTTTTTTTTTTTTTTTTTTAGGCTACTCATGTTTAGTGAACTTTAGTCTTTACCTCTGTCACCTGCACTATGTAGCCATCGAAATAGTAACTCAAAGTCCCCAAGAGTCAATAGAAATTTTCTTGTTGAAAACTCTTTTCATGGATCATTTATCTCTGAGTATCCCTGCTTTCACATACTTTTTGCTCTCTGCAGATTCCTTCCTTTGGTGACAAGTTCACCAATATGTTTTTCAATCCAGCATTTTAGGATTTTAGTTAGGGGAGGCTTTCAGAATTCCTAGACACCCCCCTTTCAACCCCTCCTGGAAATGGAATCTGGGCTCCTTTGATGCTTCAGTCCTTGAGGGGTGATTAGTCTGGATGAAACTCTATCTTAGGACATTTCAGTAAAGTGGTTAGTAATTGGTTTCCCCAGTTAAAACACCCTAAATTTTAATCATGGCTTCACAAGTAAGCGGCTCTTGAACTTGCTGAATTATTTTCTCTCTAAGCCTCAGCCCTCATTTGTAAAATGGAGATAATAACACTACTTTCCTCATTGGATAATTGTAAAGACGAGAGAAGTCTAATGGGGAATGTGAGTGGGAAAGAAGCAGACTTAAAGGGTATGATGCTTTATTTTTCACACAGTAGCACCAACATCTTGCCCTCCAGAAACCAGCAACAGACAGGCTTCCTAACATACTGGGACTGGGGCAGGGGCAGAGGATGATTATTTTGCTGTTTTGTTCACCATATACTGGTAATGGCTCTAGCTTTACCTAAAAAAGACACAGAAGTCAAACCGAACCAACAGCTGATATTTACTAAACGTTAGTCATATGTCAAAATTCTAAATACTTAATATTAAGTACTATTCAGTTCTTACAATGATCCTCAGATGAGGATCTTTTCCCCACTTTGCAGATGGGGAAACTGAGACAGGCAGGCTAAGTAACTTGTCCAAAGTCACACAGTTAGACATGAATAGAGACAATTTGACTTTTGAGACTATACTCCTGATTAACATGCTGTTATAGTCATGCTTAGGTATGAGGTCAAGGGTCACGCAAAGAATTTGTGTGAATATTCGAATTTAAATGTTCCTCCTCCCTGATAATCCTCTTTCTCCCACCAACCTTGTGTTGGCAGACTCCTACTGGCATTTCACAGTCCTCCTGAACTGTCCTTGTCTTCCTGGAGTCTTTCCCAAAGACTAGGAGAAGTAAATATTCACTGTTCTCTGCTCTCAGAGCACTGCACACAAGATTACAAAAGTATACATTATAGTGTTTAGTTATTTCTCCCCTGCCCTCTATCCTGAGACTTTCCTCAATTCAGGAAGTGTTATGTGGTTTCTCCAACACTCCTTTATGATCATCTTTATTATTATTGCTGTTGTTATTATTGCTGTGATTGTTATCACTTTCATCATCAGATGAGCACAATATCTGGCATCTAGGAAGGACTCAATATTTATTTTTAAGCTGGACAGCCTGTTTTAAAATTATTTTTCAGAGGGCAGCCCAGGTGGCGCAGCGGTTTAGTGCCGCCTGCAGCCTGGGGTGTGATCCTGGAGATCTGGGATCGGGTCCCACATCGGGCTTCCTGCATGGAGCCTGCTTCTCCCTCTGCTTGTGTCTCTGCCTCTCTCTCGCTCTCTCTGAATAAATAAATAAGTAAATCGTTAAAAAAAACCCATAAAATTAAAAAAATTATTTTTCAGACAACTGATGCTATTTTATTGAAAAATTCAAGAACTTCTGATTTCTTTAGGTTTTCATGACTGACTGTGAATTTTGGAATGTATTTGCTTCTGGGTCCACCCAGCTCTGCTGCCTCTTGGCAGCCTTTCAAGGTGCAGGAACCATGCCTTGTCTATTTGTGTTACACTGGTCCCCAGATCATCATAGGTTCTTAATAAATCTTCTTTCTAATCAGCTTTGGAAAATGGAGCTTCATGCTTTACTGCAGTCAGTTATGTAGATGGTTGTCACCAGGGCCTTCTCTTTAGCTACAACCACCTTCCCAGAATTGCTTTTCTTTCCTCAGCCCCATTTACGAGGCTGTAGCCCTCCAGAACCATATGTTGCAGCCGAATTGTGCTTTCCCCTAGTAGCAGGATATCATTTTTTAAAAACATCATATTATTTACTAGTCCCTTGGTTATACAAGAAAACGAGGAATCTCACACATGCTAGCAATTGTAGCTCTGGTAGCTAAAGATTTACTACAGGCAAGCGTACGTTTACAAGCTGGTTTTCAGATCTCATCTCTTAACTTCCTGGTGATAGCAGAAGTATATCTGGGCCAAAAACTTGTGCGTGCTCCAGAGCTGAACATGCATTTGTGTGTGTTTGTGTGTGTGCGAGTGTGTGTTGATTTGAATGAGTATATAACCTAAGAGAATGATGCTTTGAAATTTAGTTATGTTTTTAATATTGTTATTGGCATTACATGTCTGTGATCATTTTCCCTCTGGCAAATGTAGCTTTTATTACAAAACCCAGTCATGCAATTTGCATGCTTTGGAGATAAGGCTAACGCTCTGTCAGAGCACTTAACCACAGGTGTAAAAATGTTGTGATTAAAAAGAGACTGCACATTTAAGTAGGAGTAATTAGAAGTGAATTCTTAATTGCAAAGTTACACAAGCATTTATGCTTTGCTTTGCGTTCCTAAACCTTTGAAAGGTGCTATATAAATGCAAATTGCTTGTCACATCATTCATGCCATGTATTCATGACATTGAAAATGTGCATTTATACTGAACTAAGCTCAATAATAAAATACTAAATATAAAGTATCTATTAAATAGAGCTACATGTCCATCAGTCAAGAAAAGTGCATTTCTGTGTTTTCCTTTTTAACGTGTACTTTTGCTGATGAGATGCAAGCTCTGTCTTTACGTCTGATTAAGAGACTGAAGTATAAAAATAAAACTCTTCAGATTGATTAAACTACAAAACTGTAAACAGTTTTAAAAAATATTATTGTAGCTGAACAGCATTTAAATTAGTTTCTGAATGTGAACCCACATGCTGGTTGTAGTACATTCGTTGCCTATTGGTAACTGAAAGGAGACCTTCTTTCAAGACTCATAGAGATTGTGATTTCTGAGTTATCAGAATATTCTGTTGCTATAAATATTTCAGCCTTTGTTTTGACCTCTTAATATAATAATCTTCACATCAGAAGTTTGGATGTGGATTATGAGATGTAACTTTTATGAATACCAAGGTTTAAACCAGTTGGGAGAGCAATGAGAATATAGTCTTCATAAATGGATGCCAGAAATGATAATCTTCACAAATGGTAAATATCATTTCCTCCTAAACCTCCATGTTTCATGTACATGTCAACAAAAGGAAATTATTTTAGGGCAGTGCTTTTCAGTCATTGATGTCATTGTCATTTGGGGATCTTGATAAAATGTAGATTCTGATCCAGTAGATTTGAAGTGGGACATGCGATTTTGCATTTCTAACCATTTTTTCTTGTGATACTGATGCTATTGGTCTTCAGAACACACCTGGAACAGTAAGATTTTAGGGTAGGGGTCTACAAACATTTTTTGTAAAGAACCAGACAGTAAATAGTTTAGCTTTGCAGACCATAGGGTCTCTGTTACAACTAATCAACTCTGCCATTTAAGCACAAAAATAATCATAGCTAATACATAAATGGATAAGCATGGCTGTCTTCCAGTAAACTTCATTTACAAAAACAAGAGGTGAGATGAGTTAGCTCCTGGGTTGTAGTTTGCCCATGTGTATTTTAGTGAACTATGAATGTTCTAAGCAATTCATCTGTATTCTAAACTTGAACCTCTTCCAAGTTAATGCAACAGAGACTAAATTCTTGAATGGTCTTAATGATAATCAAGTTCTGGAAATTCCAAATATAAACTTATAAACCCCATTTACATTGACCTGTCTTCCATTTTCTTCCCCTCTTATATCTTCATCTTCTTTTTTCATTCTCCATGTTAAGGAGCCCCAAAACTACATAAGTTCAGATGGTATTTAATATTCTAATAGAATCTTCAAAAGATTTTTCATAGAGCAGAGATGTATAGTGATAGAGTCCTTTTATTCATTGGATGATCTGTTCCTTTTTTATTTTTCTACCTGGAACAATCCAAATTCTCAAAAAGCCATACAAGTTATTGCCCAGGCAATGTTGATACCACAGTTGAAATATCCAATTTGATTATCCAAACCACATCCAATCCTTTTTCCTATTGCAAGATTAGAGGTCACCTCTGGGAAGAACTTTTTTCTTTCCAACTATCTAGCCTCCTTTATGTCTTCCAATGGTCTTGTCACTGGACAACTCCAGAGTTGATATCTTATTAAATGGATCAGGTAAGCTAGTTTATATTCTCTTTCTAAGAGTGAACAATTTCAGTAGCAATGTCTGAAAGTGCCCTTTACTTTATTTCTATATTTAAACAGGGATAAAGTTAAACAAAACAAAAAAACAAACAAAAAAATAAAGTTAAGGATTGTACCAAATTGTGTTCAGAATTCCTAACATTGTTCACTCTTAGGACTGTTAATATTAAATATTAGACTACTAACAAATTTTCATTAGTTTGACTATTAAATAGTCAAGAATTTTGAAAAATTTATGTATAATTTCTCTTTAAATACAAGATATAGCATTTAAACAGTCTTAGTAGAAATAGTGGATTAAAACAGAGTTAGATAAACTATAGCTTGAGGCCTAAATACTGTTCATCTTCAATTTATGTATTGTATATGGCCAACAAAACTAAAAACTAAGACTATATTTGTTTTTTGTTGTTGTTTTAGATTTTTATTTAAATTCTAGTTAGTTAACATATAGTGTAATATTGGTTTCAAGTGTAGAATTTCGTGAAACATCATTCACCCACTGCTCATCACAAGTGCCCTCCTTAATAGTCATCATCCATTTAGCTCATCCCTTTCCCACCTCCCCTAGAGCAACCCAGTTTGTTCTCTATAGTTAAGAGTCTCTTATGATTTGTCTCCCTCTCTCCCTTCTTCTTCCTCTACATCTGTTTTGTTTCTTAGATTCTGCATGTGAGTAAATCATAGGGTATTTGTCTTTCTTTGACTGACTTATTTTTCTTAGCATAATACACTCTAGCACCATCCATGTTGTTGCAAATGGCAAGATTTCATTCTTTTTGATGGCTGAGTAATATTCCATTGTACATATATATGTTACTTCTTTATCCATTCATCAGTCAAGGGATGTTTGGGCTCTTTCCATAATTTGGTATTGTAGATAATGCTGCTATAAATGTCAGAGTACATGTGTCCCTTTGAATCAGTATTTTTGTATTCTTTGGGTAAATACCCACTATTGCAATTGCTAGATTATAGGGTAATTCTATTTTTAACTTTTTGAGGAACCTCTACACCATTTTCCAGAGTAGCTGTACCAGTTTTCATTCTCACCAATAGTGTAAGAGGATTCCCTTTTCTTCACATCCTCACCAACATCTATTGTTTCCTATGCTGTTAATTTTAGCCATTCCAAAGGTGTGAGGTGATATATCATTATGGTTTTGATCTGTATTTCCCTACTCTCATTCATAAGTGATATTAGCATCTTTTCATGTGTCTCTTAGCCATCTGTATGTCTTCTTTAAAAAAAGTCTGTTCATGTCTTCTGCCCATTTCTTAACTGTATTATTTATTTTTTGGATGTTGAATTTTGATAAGTTATTTATAGATTTTGGATACTAACCCTTTATCAGATATGTCATTAGCAAATATCTTCTCCCATTCTAAAGGTTGCCTTTTAGTTTTGTTGATTATTTCCTTTGTTGTGCAGAAGATATGAAGTCCTAATAGTTCCTTTTTTGCTTTTTCCTTTGCCTCTGGTGACATGTCTAGTAAGAAGTTACTATCTCAAAGAGGTTGCTGCTGTGTTCTCTAGGATTTTGATGATTTCCTTACATTAAGTCTTTTATACATTTTGAATTTATTTTTGTGTATGGTGTAAGAAAGTGTCCAGTTTCATTCTTCTGTATGTTGCTGTCCAGTTTTCCCAACACCATTTTTTAAAGATTTTATTCATTTATTCATGAGAGTCACACACACACACACACACACACACACACACACACACAGATAGAGAGGGGGGTGGGTGGGTAGAGACACAGGCAGAGGAAGAAGCAGGCTCCATGCAGGAAGCCCAATGTGGGATTTGATCCCAGGACCCCAGGATCATGCCCTGAGCCGAAGGCAGGGGCTAAAGCATTAAGCCACCCAGTGATCCCCCAAACACCATTTGTTGAAGAGACATTTTCCCATTGGATATTGCTTCCTGCTTTGTCAAAGATTAGTTGACCATAGAGTTATGCATCCATTTCTGGGTTTTCAATTCTTTTCCATTGATCTATGTGACTGGACAAAGATCCTACTTAAGGTGGCATAGCTCAGTGCAATTCTTTTTTCTTTTTTTTTTTTTTAACTTTTTAAATGGTAGAAAAGAAAATCAAAATATAAGTAATGTTTTGTGACACATGAAAATCATATGAAATTCAAATATCAGTTTATATAAACTAACTTTTAGATGAACATAGCCATACCTATTCATCTGTATTATCTAAGGCTACTTCTGCCCTACAGAGGAGAACTGATTGCAACAAAGACCATGTGACTCTCAAAGCCTAAAATATTTACAATTTTTCCATTTGTAGAAAACCATTTGACAACTTCTAGGTTAGGTTAGAACATAAAATATCCTAACTCACACCTATGTATTTCACTGAAACTTGATTACACTTAACATCAATTAGTTTTAAAAAAGGAACTTAGAAGATTGAACACAATAGAGGTGATACCTGGAAGAACAGAACAAAGACATTGGTTAAAATATCTGAAATTTGTCTAGTTCACAATATAACTGTTTTATAAGAATTAACACTTAACACATGCTCACTGTTTTGTCAGGCAGTATGCTAAGAACATGAGGACCTTATGGTTTCTATCACAACTAGTCAACTGAAATTATTTCACAACCGTCAATTACCATTTGAAATAGGCACTATTGTTTTTCTCATTTTGTGGTAAAGAGTTGAGACTTAGATTCCCAGTTTCACCGAATAAGCAAATGGCAAACTCAAGATCTGAACAGAGAAAATTTGATTCTTGGGCTTGATATTTTAACTATATAATAGACTTCATCAAATTTTGCAAAGGTAGTACCAATTTTCTTATACAAGTATTGATCATTCAGTCATGTATATGTGGGAAACTATCCATTTGCTCATGATCTCGTGATCTTCTGGCCTGAATGCTGTCTTGGTCAATTTAAGATGAAATGGAACTCCTGTACATCATTATTAATGTCACTGAGGTGTATACTTCTTTTGAAATTGATTCTCACATTTCCCTTAGTGTTTGAGTGACTGTGAAATAAAATGAAAGCAGGCAGGTTGAAGTTCAATTCAGGTAAAATGGAAGCTTTAGGGGAACTGAAGAGTATTTTCGCTACACTGAATTAAAGTCTTCGCAGAACAGAAGTGATTTAAGATAGTGCCTCAAGAAAGAGAAATTTTGCATTATTTTTATGTAACATGCAAGTTATGACCTTTTCTTTACCTGGTAGCTTCATTATAATTCTTAAAGGCTGATAACCTTTACTTAAATACATTTTTTCGATGTCATGCTTATGCATATATGCATACATAAAATCAGGTAAGCAGGGGGCATAGTCAGAGCTATCATTACTGAAATAGTTGCATCACCAAAAATTCACCTAGCACAGAGACTAATGGGCCATATGCATAAAGCAAGCAGTGATATCAGGGCTTGGACAATCACCTAAATCTGGAGCAATCTACTTTAGAGTGGGTTATTTATCTACCCTTGACTTATTTTGCTTTGCTGGTAGGATTTCTTAGGGCTTAGAGAGAGAGAGAGAGAGAGAGAGAGAGAGAGAGAGTAAATTCTGTTGGTGGTAGACATCGTCTTTATCCAATTCCACCGTTGTAATTAAAATCTATAGACATACCTTATTTTATTGTGTTTCATTTCATTGTGTTTTGCAGATATTGCATTTTGTACAAATTGAAGGTTTTTGGCAACCTTGTGTTGAGTGAGTCTGTACTGTTTTTCCAACAGCATTTGCTCACCCTGTGTCTCTGTATCATATTTTTGTAGGTTTCATATTATTTCAAACTTTTTCATTATTATTATATATGTTATGATGATCTGTGATTAATGATTACAACTCGCTAAAAGCTTAGATGATGGTTAGCATTTTTAGCAACAAAGTATTTTTTAATTAAAGTATCTGTATTTTTTTTAGAAATAATGCTCTTGCATACTTAATTGGCTACAGTATAGTATAAACATAACTTTTATATGCACTGGGAAACCAAAAAATTCACATGACTCTCTTGTGATATTTCTTAACCATGGTAGTCTAGAACCAAACCCACAACATCTCCGAGATATACCTGTGTTGAAATATATATGAGGTTAATTGTAGATTAAAAAGGTTCTTTTGTTTGGAGTTGAGAAATAAAAAGGATGGTGTTTTGAACTCTGTATGTTTTTCACCCTTCTTGCATCATAGACATCCACTGCTGACCTTCAGGCGGGTCTTTCATAAAGGCCTTTGCCCAAATGATTTGTGGGGGTCTTTTGAACAGGTAATTGGGCATTCAGATGGAAGCTTTATTTTGACAGTGGGCTAATAGGTTAATTCTGTATTCAGAAATGCATCCCATGGTGTAGACAAGGATTTTATTTTATTTTTTAATAATGAGTTGTCAAGCCAATCCCCATTTTCTAGGCATTTTCTTTCTTCCGATGGCAAGCACATTTGGTAAACAGATCATGTTATTTCACTGTATTCACTTCTTCATCCACAGCAGAAATCTTGTTTCTCTTCTAAAGAGAAACTTAAATGTGATATTTATAATTCACATGAAGGCTGTGGAAGCTAGCATCAAATGCTTATGATTATATTCAGATAATAATAAAAAAAAGTAATGAAAGTCTAGTAGAGCTTGCTTATTACTGTTGGTCTCAAGTGCAGTGTCATTTAAATTCAAACAGCACTGCCCTCTACTATGAAAAATTGTCCAAAGGGCAAAGAATTGTCTCCGGAGCTATTCACTGATGTACATTAAACCCTGGTGGAGAACAGATTTCTATTGACAGTATGAAAGGGAAAACCAGAGTGTTTTGTGGAAAACTATGCATTTTAATAAATAATTTCCAAATGATTTCATTAGATGATTGAGGCTTTTCAAATATGAATTTACAGAGAATTAGGACAGAAAGATGAATAGTGGCATTAGTAATGCCTCACCATGAAAACAGTCTTGGCTGCCACTCTAAAAGTGAACATATAATTATTAAAGCCCCATCATCTTATTTTATTATTTTATTAGGGGTCATGTTCTATTAAGCTTCCTATATCCTGATGAAAATGTGACTTTTTACTTAGCAGGACTGTGAATAATACAAATCTAATATTGGATTTCATTTTATTAACCAAAGAAAGACAGCAAACACACACACATCAAACTATCCTAAGGGCAAAAAATCCACAAACAAAACCAAACAACCAAAGATGTAAAGAAAACAGAA
Organism: Canis aureus; assembly: GCF_053574225.1. Lineage (NCBI taxonomy): Eukaryota > Metazoa > Chordata > Mammalia > Carnivora > Canidae > Canis > Canis aureus. The sequence continues at coordinate 19,284,310 of NC_135645.1, forward strand.
ACCAATCTCTCTACTTCTGCATTTCATAAATATAATTGAATATTTGTATCAAATGATATCTGAATCTTTGGCAAAAAGCATACACCCATTTCGTAGAGCATGTTACCAAGTAGCTTTGAGAGTATAGATGGAAAGGTTAAAAAAAACCCAACAACTTTCTATTTATTTTTCCCCTTTTTAAAAGTATTAAAGTGCCATTTAAAAAAATATTTTATTTATTTATTTGAGAGAGAAAGAGAGAGCATGAGCAGAGGGACGGGCAGAAGAAGAGGGGAACAGGCTCCCCACTGAACAGGGAGCCTAATGCAGAGCTTGATCCCAGGACCCCAGATCATGACCTGAGCCCAAAGCAGATGCTTAACTAACTGAGCTACCCAGGCACCCCTTAAGTGACATTTTTGTCACTGACTTGAAAGATAATCATGAACATTTGTCATTACATTATTTATTTTAGTGTTGCCTTAGTTCTCTTTAAAATGAAATGTGGAAAATGGTATTTACTCTTTACTTCATGGAATAGTAGCAGTATCAAAGGAAAGATCTCTTCAAATATATCAGCATTATTTCAGTTAACTTGCAAGCTACCCTAAAAGATTTTAAATAGACCAAATATTTTCTTTAAATTCCTTGAAGAACACCAAAAACTTCTTTTTTTCTCTCATGGACGAAGAAAGTAATATCAACCAAATTCAGATCAAGCCAATTATTTCTGATCCTTTCTAGAGGAAACTTACTCAAAGGTAAGAAAACATTTATGTGTGATTTAGGAAAAAAAAGTATATTTTTCCAAGTGTTAAGACAGTGTTCTTCAGCTCCTGACCCGTTTTCACCATGTCCCTGTGTGCTGCTGAGTTCCCGCACCATTCAAATAAATAAAATTTACTGTCTTCTGCTAATGTTTTGCCCTAATGCATTTGAACTATGTATCCTATTAGATCATTCTATGTAGATAATTCCTTATTTATTACCACCCAAGTTTTGATTTTCCTTCTCAGTCTGATCCTTGGTTTTTCTAATTAGATCATCAAATCTCTCTTTTTCCATCTCACTCTCTCTCTTCATTCTCTGAAGAACTAGCAATATCATACCATCTTCTCCATCAGTCAGCTCAGGAATGAAGCACATGGCTTGGATAAGCTCAGTTACCTTTTCCATCTGACAAAGTGGATCTTCTACTTTGAAATGCAGTACCCTGCAAATAACTAAGAGGAAAAATGACAGGTAAAATAAGGTCACTAACAAAAACACAGTATTTTGATCTACTCACAAAATCTGGCTTTTGGTTTGTTGAAAGCTTTCCATTTTTAAGGGAGTTTTCGTATGGAACAATACATAGAAATAGAATTAGTCACCTTGGTTTAATAATTTCCTCTCATAATCCTTAAAAGCAGATTTGACATTTGTCTTCTCTCAACCACATCATAATTTCAACACTAGCAAATTCCTTCCTTCCTCCTTCCCTTCCTTTTTTTCTTAATAGTTTCTGTAGTCTGTCTCCTTCCCTCCCTCCTTCTCTATTTCAAATAAGACTTTTCCTGAATAATAGCAGCAATACAAGCAGCCATAAAGATGTATGTCTAGAGACTACAAAGAGGGAAAGTGTGGAAAGAATTGATAAATCAAATTTACATACTGAGCACTTTTATTATCTTTGCAAATAAATTTATTTTGTGAGTTCATGTTATTACAGGACAGAAAAAACAATTACATTGAATGGCTAAGTGTTTAGCCTTAGTTTTTAGTTTTAATTTTCATTTTCTGATGAAGTTTAGTACCTCATTTAATCTTTAACAACTATGTTACATTACTATCATTAAAAGTAGTGGAAATTTTTAAATAATTTAACTTTAATTGATATTAATTCATTGACCAGAAGAGATTAGTCATAATGGCTTTTAAGACTGAAATACCTAGTCCACTCTCTTTGGACAGTGTCACTATGACCATTTACATGAGGCAACTAAGCACGAAGAGTAAGAAAAAAAAATTGTTCAATCTAATCCAAGGTCTTTCATGATACATGAGTCTTCCTAAACTATTATTCAAATTTATCATTAGTTTCTGTTTGACCAATTGTAGTGGTAAGAAAATTATCATGTCATTTAAAAAATATATTTTATTTATTTATTCATAAGAGACACAGAGAGAGAGAGACAGAGACATAGGCAGAGGGAGAAGCAGGCTCGCTGTGGGGATCCTGATGCAAAACTCTATCCCAGGACCCTGGGATCATGACCTGAGCCAAACCAGATGCTCAACCACTGAACTACCCAGATGCCCCTCATCTCATTTTTAGTCATTAATTAGAAATATTTTCTTTATGTTGACCTAAAGTTGACTTGTTGCCTATCCCTGGTGATGCCAATCATATTGCTTAAATTAGAAGATGGCCAAATCTGATAGACTATTTTTTCAAGGTGGTTAGGAGAAGATTTTTCATGGGGAGGATTTTTGGATACATTTCAATGTTTCTTAGAATCATATACATATGTATCACGGTAATATTTGTTAGAAGTACTTAAATAAAGGCATTGTTCCCTGTCCTATCACCAAGATTTGGATATTTCCTGTTGCCAATGATTTCCCCTTCATTTCAAGTAAAAACAGTTGAGAAAGAAGCTCCATCAAGTATTTGCTCTACTTATTCTCCTTTGCTATTTTATTGTCCATTATACTATAAGCTTTTACTGGCAGAGCTCCTGTTGGTCCTGCTCAGAGACATATCTCTAGAACTGCACTGTCCAGTATGGTAACCACCAGCCACATGCAGCTAAGTAAAATTATATTTAAATAAATTAAAATTAAACAAAATAAAAATTCAGTTTCTTAGTCACACTGATCACATGCCAACTCCTCAAAAGCCACATGTGGTTAGTGACTAGTGTAATGGATAGGGAAGATTTAGAACAGTTTCATCATTGCAGGAAGTTCTACCAAATAGCATTGATTTATAGCCTAGCCCTGGTCCTAGAAAGAAGAAGTAAATATTAAATTAATTAACTTATTCGTCAGTCTTTAGGAAGCAGAAATCCCACTTATTTTGTCCTCATGATGAGGAGATCTTTTTGGATGCCAATATAGGAATGGGTGGAAGAAGACTTAATGCAATTGCTATCCCCTATAATCTACTTCCTAGACCAGATGGGCAGCCAAGAATGATCATATTCTAAGAAAGAAATCTCCTGAGTCTTTGTGAATATTGCTAGGTATTCATGAAATGGTGATGGTAGTGGGGATCTTAGTCTTTCCAGGCTGCTATAACAAAATATCACAGACTGGGTAGTTGTTTAGCAACAGAAATTTATTTCTCACAGTTCTGGAGGCTGCCAGTCCAGCATCAGGGTGTCAGCATGGTCTTGTGAGGGTCCTCTTCTGGGCTGCAGATTTCTCATTGTATCTTCACATGGCAGAGGGAACTATGGAAGTCTGTCAGGCTTCCCTTATAAGGGCACTAGTCCCACTCATAAGTGTTCTACCCTCTGACCTAGTCACATTATAATGACCCTACCACCTTTTGCTGTCACCCCAGGGGTTATGTTTCAATATACGAATTTTGGGGAGACACAAACATTCAGACTACGGCGTGACCTTTTACAAATCCTACTTTTGTTTGAACTATTTTGAGAGTACTCAGTGCTAAAAGAACCTGAAGTTTTAATTGCTTCATGACAACATTGGCTAGCTAAATGAAATTGAGGGAAAAGTTTTGAATCAAATATGTGAGTTTAAGATCATAGCAAAATAATTGTTAAAGAAAGATGTTTTTGATTATTTTTTTCTTTAACCTTTTCTCATTCTAGAATTTTTCCATTAAATTCTGAAATGCTAGATCCAATTTAAGGCCTGTCACTCCATTTTTGGTTCACACTGTTTTCTTCAGATACAATACTACATTGTAACCTACAATATTGTGCACTGGCTGCAAATCCAGAAAATGTAGAATTTATTATTTTCTTGTCATTGATGAAATCCAGCCAAGCATTAATATCTGCTCACTGTATAAAACTGTTTCCTTTTAGGGTATAATATTAAAACAAGGAGATGATATTCTTTCAACATGGTGCTTGTAGTTTCAACTAAAGTGAAAATACTATCTTGTTAAGCCACAGATTAAGGAGAACCATAATTGAAGCATGACAATTTGAAGGAAAAAATTCATTAATCTTCCTCCTACTGTTCTTTTATCTAAGGAATTCTCTAATCAAGCAGAAATGTTAAATAAGAGAAAATTGATAGAATGGGAGCTCTGAAGTCATTTAGTCAAGATTCTTCATTGGTTAGATGGAAATATGGAACAACCAGAGATCTTCTTAAGTCTCAGCAGCAAGAGTCCAAGAGTCCAGAATCCTTGACACTTACATAGATACTAGAGAAAAAGACATTTGAAATGCATTTTGAAATGCATTTTGTATCAACAAATATTTACTCAGAATTTATAAGTGTCAAGGTATTGGGAGGTTTTATTTGAAGATGAGACAGACAGAGTTTCAAAGGACACATAAGTTAAGATCATGGTGTTGATTTTTCCTGTCTCAGAGATATGCTCTTTATCATCTACTCTTATTAAAGATAATAGGATTGTATATGACTTAAAGAGTGTCTACTTCACTCTATTTAATTGATATTCTATAAAGTCACACTCATCAGATTTCAACAATTAAACACAGTATTAAACTAGTAATTGCTTTAAATGCTTAGAAAAATATGCCCTGCCAGAATTATATTCATTATGTTTCCCTAGTGAAAGACTGGCCAACTAGAGAAGTTATTGACTTTTTACACTGCAGCTTTGAAACACAAGATGGCTATTTAGAGACTAATTTTAGTTGGAGAATGGGAAGATACTTTCATTCACCCTTTCATTCAACAAATATTAATTCAATACTAGCATTTAGATGCTGAACTAGATGCTTGGGATTCGACAGTGAACAAAACAAACATTCCTCCTCTCCAGGAGCTAACACTTTAGCAGAATGAGTCATAAAGATTTAAAAATACATTACATGTAGGTTTTCTACTGTGTTAGAAAATGATGACCAGCAAAGTATAGTCGTGGAACAAGAGAAAGAAGATCAAGAATGGTGGATCAGGGCAGCCCGGGTGGCTCAGTGGTTTAGTGCCACCTTCAGCCCAGGGTGTGATCCTTGGAGACCCGGGATCGAGTCCCATGTCGGGCTCCCTGCATGGAGCCTGCTTCTCCCTCTGCCTGAGTCTTTGCCTCTCTCTCTCTCTCTCTCTATCCTCTCTCTCTCTCTGTGTCTCTCATGAATAAATAATAAAATCTTAAAAAAAAAGAAAGATGGATCAGTGGGGGATCATATTTAAATAGGTCAGAGTTGGCCTTATTAATGTCTTCTAGCAAATGTTTGAGGAAAAGGAAATCAATTATGTTGAAATTGTGAAGGAGATTCTAGACAGAAGAACCAACCAGTATTAGCTCTAACGTAGGAAGGTACCCAGTTTGTTTGAAGAGTAGCCAAGAGGCCAAAGGCACTTACATAGAGTGAGTGAGAGGGAGAGCAAGAGAGCTGAGGTCAGAGAGGAAGCAGCTTCCAGATAACACAAGATCATTGTGAGGACTTTGATCTTATTCAGAGTAAAATGCAGAGCCATTTCGGAACTTGGAGAAGTGTCATGGTCGTGATGCATATTTTCACAAAACTATGTTTATCTGATCATCCAGAATAAATCTTGGTAAATGGCATTTTAAAGTAGATATGGAAAAGAACTGGAACCTGCATTCAAATTAGTTGTATTCAACTTTCATTCAATAATAAATATTCATCAAACACCCTCTATATGCCTTCATAGGAACCTCAGAAGAGAAACATTTTATGCCAGATTTAATGCCCTTTCAAACACTTACTTCAAGTTTAGATATTTATATTTCATTAGTATGATTTGTATGAAGCTATTTAATAAGTATGTCTCTAAAGAAGATAGGTGAAAACTGACAAAAATCAGTTGATGCAGTCAATGGGCCCATTGTTATTTTTTTTTTCTGCAAGAACCTGTTTTATGTCTTAGATGAAACTTAGCAAGAAATTTCTGTGAGCAGATTTTCAATGCTACCCATATGTCTACTCCAAAAGAAAAATAATTAGGTAGAAGAATGGCTTTAGGAAACATAGGTAAGGATTACACTAATTTTTTTCTTAAAGAATCTATCTACAAATCTGAGTTGTATCATTTCTACATATATTGCGGGGAAACTATTCAGACAAAACCAAACCATCCCACAGAGCAATCTAACAAAATGAGTCTATTCTGAAACATCTGCAGATTGTTTTCATCTTGAATTTTTTGTCAAGCCAATCTAAGATAACTGGCTATCATTAGCATGACCACATAATTCAAGAAAAGAAGGAAGCAAATTTCTGCAAAGAAAATCATGTAATACTAACACGTCCTTACTAAAAAATTTTATTCCTTAAATTTATTGTGTTTTCACAGCAGTGTTTGATCTGTTCTGACTACCTTCACATTGTTTTTAAAACACCCTTACATTCCTTTTTATTTTTACTGTTGCTACACAGAGAGCAACTTATTGAAAAAGACTAGTTGTAATTAGTTGCCTCCAGAAGAACCCTGGCTTACAGACTTACTGCCTTCATTTAAATTCTGGCTCATCTGTGGGCTAGTTTGGGAATATTTGGGACATTTTTGAACCTTTCTTAGCTTATCTTCTCCCTTGTAAAAAGGTATTATTATAACATAAGTCTTTAAGCATACTTAAGATGAAATAATCCATGTTGGTCACCTAGCACAGGGCCTCTTCCACAGTAAGTGCTGAGTAGATTTTTAAGTATTATTATGATCATCCATTTAACAATTCACGTTACTTCACATACCTAAAATTTTTATAAAGCATTACCACCTCAGATAAAACGTTTCCAGGAATCTCTCTTTCTATATGATAAAATGCTTTTTCCTTGGACTTGTATTATAAGTCCCTTTGGAACTAGCATGTTCCTGTGGTCTAGAATGACCTAGACCAACTGGTTTTCAGTGAATGTATCTTATAAACTTCCTTAAAATCTGTCCTGTCAAGATGGATATGTTGCCTCTCCTTAAACCAATCCCCTACAATGTCCCTTTCATAAGTCTACCTCAATTATCTACATCAAAATTGGAGCTTTCTTTTTCCTCTGCAAGTCTAAATCTCATTTATCTTCCAGGGACAGTTCTAGGTAAATTTCTTTTATGAAGTAATGACAATCCTTTTTCCTTAAAAATCTACAGTACTTTACTGCCTTTCTGTTCATTTGTCATACATCATATGTTGTTGCTATTTGATTATTTTGTTGTTGATCACTAATCCCCGAGAGTTTGGAAGCTCTTAGAAACACAGGACTATATTTCTCTATGTAAACTATAGGACTTGGCACAATATGAGCCACAGAATCAAACCCATATTTTGATCAATGTATTATTCTTAATACAATGATCTACATAGTATGTACATTAAATTTAATCTTGGTGAAGTGATGAGTGAATTCTTCTGAAAGCAATGCAGATATGTGTCATAATAAAAAGCAAGAGCACTAAATCATTCAGGCATTGATGATGGAAGTCCTGGAAAAGATGTTTTATTAAAGAGATGGTAATCTTTTTTTATGAATAATGTTTTAGGTGTTATTGCTATAGCTTTATTTGGCACCAGGAGGATACTGGTAATCTGAGATTATTGTGATCTCTAGGATACAGTCATTAAGTTAGAAGCTTGCTGAATGTGTGTAGATGTGAGAGAGAGACACAGAGAGAGAGAAACAGAGAACTCAAATGTTTCTTCCTCTATTATGTGCCTGTGTAATTTAATGCATATAAAACAATATACACTAAATTTAAAACTTGATTAATGGAAGGACATTTTGAAATAAAACTCATATTCTCAAAAAAAGGTTGATAAGAAGAGCTTAAGAAATATATTTTAAAATACATTTTTTAAGGTTAAAATGTTGAAAAAATACAGAAGATTATGCATTGTATGTAGTTTTCATTTTCAGAAGAGTTGAACACACTTGCACTTCTTGCATCTATCTACCTAAGGCCCAAAGTTTCCCAATTTGTATGTTTCCCCATTTATCAAATTGCTCACTAGAAATTGGAGATCTAATAATCTCCTTCGGGCACCATGTGCCTAAGAAACTGGTTTACTGTGGTTATAGAAACTGGGACTACTACACAGTGACCAGCCTAGTACTGTTTACTCTAGATATTAAATTCCTCTAATTGCAAAACTTTAAAAAAAATAAAATAAGGTGTATTTTATTTTATTTTTTTGTACTTTATTATAATAGAATACAACCTAAAGTTGTAAAGTGGGCTTAACTAGTGTGAATACTTCTTTCTTGTTGACTCACACTATAATATTCAGTGTAATAGAAAAACTGCTGGTTTCAGAAAACCTGTTTGTCTTGTCTTTAGCTATAATTAGCAGCTTAACTTTGAAAAGTCAGTTGTGAGGATGATGTTTCTTTGTCTATATGAAAAGACTTATTTTTAATTTTTCTATCTAAATAGTAAAATAATTATAGTGAGGATACATTTTCAAACATCTAGGTCTTCCTCCCTCCCAGTAAAAGAGCAAGGAAAAAAAATACAATATGTCATTGAACAGTTAGCAGTAAAAATGGTTAAGAATTAGGAGATACATACCACTTTGTTCCATAGTTATTTAACATTTTCAGGAAAGTGTATGATTTTAATGGTTGTACACATGAAATCATCCAAATGTTTGGCTAATTGCTTATGTCTGCATTGGTGATATATGTAATCTCATTGGGCATTAAATAATTGTGGTTGCTTTTATGATGCTGCAAATTGAAAAAAATAACCACATCTATTATTAATGTTTTCCTAATTCAGGCATATTTGGAGATAATTCAGGTTTGGTTCCAGACCACTAAAATAAAGCAAATATTGCAATAAGACAAGTAAAATGAATTTTTTGGTTTCCCAGTGCTTATAAAAGTTATCTTTACACTTTACCATGGTCTATTAGGTGTCCAATAGTATTGATTCTAAGACAATGTACATAGTTTAAAAATACTCTTGCTTAAAAAATGCTAGCCATCATTTGAGCTTTCAGTGACTCATAAGCACTGATCACAGATCACCATAAAAATATAATAATAGTGCAAAAGTTTAAAATACTGTAAGAATTACCAAAATGCCTCACATGAACTGAGAAAATGCTGTTGGAAAAATGGAACAGATACATTTGCTTGATGCAGTATTGCCACAAACCTCCACAAAACAGAATGTCTGTGAAGTGCAATGAAGTACCGTAAAGCCAGGTATCCCTATAATTTGTTAACCTAATATAACTCAAGTTCTAGTTTTATTTTCATTTTAGATCTTAAACACTAGTGATTGCTATTGTCCTTAGGTCATGCTTCTCAAAATTCAATTCTAATGTTGGCCATCAACTATTTTTCCCAAAGCATTTGCTCTATTTAAGTTTTATTTTTATTTGTTTTTACAAATAGTCATTTATCTTGTGGTCACTTTTGATTAATTTTAAACTCTTAAAATGGATTACATCTGGACTATATTGAAATGTATTAAATTTAGCTGATATAATTTAATATTAATTAATTTAATTTAAATTTAAAATGCATAGACATAGAAATTTTCTGATGAATTAATTTTATTTCCTAAGAATTTATCTTACAGTTGCATTCATAGACATGCAATTATACAAGTATTTATGATATGTTTTTCATTTATTATATATGATTATATTAAATATGTCATAATATATAATGATTATAAATAAACATATCCATAAATATCTATATATCAGAGTATACCTGAAAGTATTAGCCAAAAATTAATAATTAATTTCTCCATTTTAATCAGACTCTCCACATGACCGTTGAGCACCCGAATTTGGCTGCTTCAGCTTAGGAATGGAGTAGCTTTTAATCTTTCTCCTTTATTCTCCTGTATTATTTAAATTTCTCCTACATTATTTCTTTATATTATTTAAATATTTTATCACAAAAACAAATGATTTTTATAATTAAGCAACATTAAGATCACTGAATCAATACTTTTCACATTTTTTTCGAGGGGTAAGAGAATTCTAATAGATATGAAATAAAAACGCTTACCTCATGAAATAAAAAGGCAAGAATTAGACTCCAGTATTTTTATCATTGTTTGTAAGAATAAAAAGCAAATGCTTTAAGGTTGTGAATTTGTTGTTGTATTCACCATTTAGGGAATGGCACTTTTTTGACATTTTCATAAGAGTACTGTAAAACTATGCAATTTTGTAAATTTAGAATGACATTTGAAAGCATATCCTTCCGTGTAATTGTGTGGTTTTGTTGTCCTACTGTCAGTTTCGATTGACACTTAATAATTAGGTGTAGGGGTATTAAAGGATGGTGGGTTTTTAAAGTGGTTGGCACAAGTGGAAATTTCCAAATATCCTCTTTTAATGGCTGAATAGAACATCAAGATTACAAACTATCTTTTCCCACTTTCTCTGAGTAAAGGTCTCCATGTTACAAAGGCAACTTATTAAAAAGTAAGAACACCAAATCTCTTTGAATATAAATTAAAAGGCACTCTGACCAAAACATTGATCTGCTCTCCTCATACTTAGCATGTAGAAGCAAAATTTCTCTATTTTAATAAGACTATCCATATGAATCTATTCCACTTTCATAAATATCATATTAATGCTGAATATACTACTTATAAATGTCCAACAGTGTCCATATTATACAGAAAATAGCATTTCTATTACTATATCAATCAAAAAAGAAAGAAATCAGAGTATAACCTCTAATGTGAGTACAGGAAATAACCAATTTCTTTTTAAGACTTATACTTAAGCACATTAAGATAATGATCCCTAAAATTCTGGAACATAAGCCAAAGTATATTTTATGTTTTTGGACAGATCTGTGATGTAAATATGTGCAGAATTCTAATGTATTCCATTTTTTTCTGTCTAAAGAAAAATAATATTTTTACCATTTGAAATACTGGCAAAAAAATTGGGGGGAGGAACCATCTCTAAAAGTTTTCCTACCTTATTGTTTTAAGATCCTTGCTAACTTTATTTTCTTTGGCAAAAGAACTTCCACAAAACCATCTTTTCCCTCATTGTCAATACTTTGCCATTTTTGTTGGCATTCAAAAGCCACAGGAAATACTTTCATTACAAATGTTTGTCCTATTGTGACACTCCCATATTTATGCCTTTCAGGTTTTCTGGTTTCTCACTTTCCTACTTTATCACTGCCTTAGGAAGACATGCCTATATATTACTATTTTCATCTGTTCTTGATATCTTCCCCAATGTTTCCTAACATTCTATCTAAATAACCAGTAGGAAAATAATTTTTAGAAATTTCTTAAGTATTTAAAAATCAAATATTGTAGATATTTGATTCTAGATTCTAATTCTATTCTAATTCTAGATTCTTAGATTAAGAAGCTTCACTTTCACTTGAAAAACCACTTTAAGATATTATATTATGGTAGAAAACATTTTGCCTTTTTTTTTCTTCTAGAAAAGGTTTACTTCTGTAGATACCAGAATAATAGAATAATGACATAAAGAAGGGTGCAGAAGATAGAAGGCTTATCTGCTTATTGAGAGGCTTGGACTCTAATATAACTAGCTGGATCTGATTTCAAGCATGTCTCTCTTCATATCTGTGCCTTTATTTCCTCACCTGTAAAAGCAGTGTCTAAATTGGATGATTGTTGAGACCCCTTCCAGCCCTAAGATATTATATCTCTATACCAAATCTCTTTGGGAGTCAATATGATTAGGATATTCTCATGTAGGTCTTATATAGATAGTACTTTTTAGTATCTGTAGATTGATCACTGATATTTATTATGATAAATGGGAATCTAATTCATTCATTATTTACTGAGAACTGAGTCAAGTCTAGTGTCTGAGCCAGGGGGAGCTATTGAATGGAAGTATGTATGTTTACCTAACGATCTTTTCATACAGATATAGTGAAGGATAAAACTTCATGTGCCATTTGAAGTCAGAAAGAAGTATAATAATAAATCAAATATAATAAATTTTATTATGTTCACATACTAGTTTGTAGCTTACAAAAACACCTTTGCATGTTAAAAAATTTCCATTTTCACAGTAAGCCTTGAGGTAGTCATAATGCACACATCCACCCCCCCCACACACACACCCCATTCATGCCATATAAGAAACTGACATAGAGCATGCCTTACATCATATAATTAGAAGACACCCTAACTACATGCCCTAGGCCACATAAAGGGAGTACAACTAGAATCTGCGCCCAGGTTTTCTTTCCAAGAAATATTTTAGTTACTTCTCATGAAAATTAGGAAAGAGAAAATATCCCTCGTATTGGTTTCTTTGGCTCTCCTTTGGAATTTTTTAAGAATGGAGGGTCTTTGCTTTAAAATTTTTACAATTTGTGTTATATAGTTTAGTGATATGTTATTCTAAATGAATTTGAAAATAACACATGCATCTATGTTTTATTGATATACTTAGTGTTTTAAGTATGGCTAGTGTTTGGTGTGCAGTTGAATACTGGAGAATATGATGCTAATTAAATTGAATGTCTGTGGAGAGACACTGAACTTCTTTTCAGTTCACTAGTGTTCTTTTATGGTATAAGGCATCAAGTGCAAGGGGGTAAAGTAGACACTGTGATCCCTCCTTAGGATAAAGTTCTTTCCCCCCAGCTGCTGGAAGAGATGTAAGCTGAAAGCCCTCAGTTATCGGTTCTATTCAAATTGCCCCAGCTAAAAGAGTCACCTCACCCAATATCATATCCCCTTCCCTATATAGCCTGTATCCAGTAAGTAATCACAGAGATATAAAGTCTTGGCTCTTTTGTTGCAGCTTATGACTCTCAACAATTAGCAGAGTTTCAGAGCTCCCTGAGAGACCAGCTGAGATCTTTTTTTGAGACAGCATCACAGTCCAAGCTGTTCTTCTATTCAATCCTGTATCCTTTACTCTTCTACAGGCATTGATTTTTAAAGTACTCCCCAGCAAACTTCCTACCTGTAGGTTTTTGTATAGAATCTATTTCAGGGATAACCATCTACTCAATAAGGGGTATACTCAGCCATTTAGACTGTGGCTCACAAGGTCTAAGTTGACATTGATACCAAAGTACTTTCATTACCAAACTCCCTTCCCTACCCCCTATGAGAGTGGAAGGATATGGGAGCAAAGTAATAAATGGAGTCTCTAGTGCAGATCTGACTCTCATTGTGTTCACTTGTCCATAGAAGTAACTGATTGCCATTTTCTCAGTCTCTGAATATATAATTTAGAGGGATATTTTTGGTAGTGGGCACGATATCCACAGTGGTTTCTTGGCCTGCAGGGTAAGAGGCCTTACAGTACGGAAGGGAAAATGGAATTCTTGAAATTGTCTCCTCCTCCTAAACAAAGTGCTAAATGAAATTCACTTTTGCAACCTGAGGGGAATGGTGGACATTGGTGTAAGATTAAACACCTAATGGAGCAAAGGTAATAGCCCCATCTCAGTTCCATTTAATTCACCAGCCTAGCTACTAGGAAAGCCAGCTAGATCCTGAAGGATAGAATAGATAATCACAAATGGAGCCAAAGAATAGGCTCAATTGCAGATGTATTAGATGTTGTACCTTTGCTAAAATAGGGTAACTTGACCATTGGTCTGGCAAATGCATTTTTTCCCTTCCTCTCAAAAAGAGTATCAGAAAAACTTTTTCCTTTGTACTGACAAGAATATATATTAATGTCTTGCCCCAGAGCTATCTTAAAGTCCTTACCCTCTGTTGTAATAAAAACTGAAGAGATCTGAATCATCTGAACATCATAATAAACATTTCACTAGTACCTTATGTTGGTGACATCGTGCTAATCAGATTGGAAAAGCAAGAGTAACAAGTATGTTAGATATGTTTCTATTCTGGAGGATGAGGAGATTCAGGTGTTTGGCATATCAGTATTTAGGGGTTCAATGGTCAGGAATATATATATATATACATATATATATATATAGTAAAGGATAAATGATTGCCTCTGATATCTCTCCCCATGAAGAAGAAAACACAACAGTTGGTAGGCCTCTTCAAGTTCTAGGTGCAGCATATTGAAACAACTGGAAGAACTATTCTCCCCAAGTAAAGTATGACATGAAAAGCTACTAGCTTTGAGTGGGTATCAAAAAAGGTTTCAGTAGTTAGTCTAGTCTATAGGACAAACAGCTCTGCTTCTCAGGCCTTACACTGTGGTTGGAGTTGTCTTTAGGGAAAAAGAAAATGTCAGATGGGAAAAAAAGAGTATTTGGTGAGTCTCCATAGGAGAAACACAGTACAGTTTATTCAGCAAGAATCTGCAGAGAATTATGTGCCTTTTGGAGATGATTTCCTGTTTTAAATCACTGAACACTGGTAGAGATAGAATGCTCACCGTGTGGTTATCAAATGACCATGTAGTCAGAGCTTCCCTCATGAGTAGATCTATAGTTAAGATGAGAAGATCCATCAGGAATTCATTACAATATTAAAGTAGCACATCTGAGATTTGGTATAAGCAATGCCCAAAGACACAAGTTAAGCTTGTATTTTAAGCAGATGTCTGAGACCTTCTCTGACTCCACTATCACTATGTCTTTTACTACACCATCGCCATTCTCCACTCCATCTCCACTCCCCACCATGTCAGTCACCTCTCCATCTCCTTACATGTATGGACACATGGGGATTTGGAGCAGGGCTTGGTTCATAAATATGTTGGCTTAATGTGTTGGTGGAGCAAAAAATTGACCATAGCAATCCCCTTCAGAGGACTGGGGGAGGTGAGAGGCTTCAAGAGATAGCAGTGAGGGAAAAATCATCCTGATTAGCAACCTGCAGTTGGTATACCTGTACATTCACTTTATGAGGAAAGAGGAGTGGCCCAAAATTAGGATATGTAGAAATTCATGAGCACTAGTGGACAGCTGGACTAGATGGTCAGGGGCCTGGAAGGAGAAAGAATGAAAGACTGGGGACAAGGAGTTCTAGGGCAAAGGCCCATCGTTGAACCTAGAGGAGTGGGCACAGAATGTGAAATTTTTTTCATGACGTACCAATACCACCAGACAACACCCATCATGGAAGAGGGACTAGACAGCTAAGTAGACAAAATGACTTAGCCAGTTGCTATTGACCAGCCTCTGTCCTTGGCCACTCCAATGCTTACACAGTGGGTGCTTGGATGTAGTAACCGTGGTGGCAGGGATGGAAGCTATGCATGGACCCAAGAGCTTGGGCTCATCCTCCCCAAGTCTGATCTTGCTACTGCCACTACAGAACCTTCAATCTGTCAGCAATGGAGACAAACAATGAGTCCTTAATACAGCACCATCCCTCAAGAAAACAAAGACACTTGGTGGCAGGTTAACTATACTGGACCCTTTTTTACTCAACAGTGGAAGTGACTCATTTTAACAAGAATAGGAATATTTTCTGAATATGAATTTGCCTTTCCAGACTGCAGGATGTCAAATGGCACCACTGTCCAAAGGCCTACAGAGTGATCCACCAAATCAGGTTCTTAATATCATGTCAGATCAAGACACCCATTTTATAGCAAAAGAGGTATAGGAGTAGACCCCACTGCCCCATGAGACCCATTGCCCACATTACACAGTATACCATCCAGAAGCTGTCAGTCTGATAGAGCAAAGAAGTTTGTGAAGACAAACTGAGACCAGCTTGAAGAGAATTCCTTGAAGGATGAGTTCAAGAATCAAGGGATGAGGGGATCCCTGGGTGGCTCAGTGGTTTAGCACCTACCTTTGGCCCAGGGCATGATCCTGGAGTCCCGGGATCGAGTCCCGCGTTGGGCTCCCGGCATGGAGCCTGCTTCTCCCTCCTCCTGTCTCTGCCTCTCTCTCTCTCTCTATCATAAATAAATAAATAAATCTTAAAAAAAAAAAAGAATCAAGGGATGAAAGGAAGGGTGGCCCCATTTATGGTCATTCCTTGTGACCATCCTGGGAATTGTGGTTTCTGTCTACACAACTCTGTGCTTTATAGATTTAAAAGTCCTAATACCCGAAGAAGGAGTACTTTTATGAGGGGACACACAAAGAGTCCTGTTACATATAAGCTATTACCTCAGGTGTCACCTGGGCTCTCACCTGGTCTAAAGGACAAGTACACAGGAAGAGGAGTCAGCATCATGGCAATGAATTGACTCGGATACTCAGGAGGAGATAAGGTTGCTGTTACTCAGCGAGAACAAGGAAGTCTATGTTTGGCTTCCAGGTGATCTACCTGCATTCATCTCAGTTTCCCTTACCTTAACAATAAATGGGCAAGTGCAAGCAACAGTCACAGCCCTGGGAAGGGAGGTCTAGCAGAAATGCTAGCTGATGATGAGGGGGAATCTAGAGTATATGGTAGAGGAGGGAGATGGTAAGCATTAATTAGCCCTACGATCAGTTGTAGCCCTACGATCAGTTGTAGTACCATGGACTTTATTCATGCCACCAACCTTTTTTCTTATAAGACTGAACCAGTAAAAGAGACCCATCATAACCGCCAATCTAGCTAGTCCTAGTCAATTATTTATGAAGGAGCAAATATGACCAGTACAAGGAATATACTATAGTGGATACTGTTCTGTAAGGCCTGAATCTTCCTATAGAACGGAGGTATTTATTCCTACAGCTTTTTGGAACTACTACCAGCCAACATATCTCAGGTCTTGGTCTTTATAAATTGCCTTGGGCTTCCTACCCCCAAATCACATCCCCTTCTAATGCGCAGCTTGCATTCAATAATTGGTCAAGGTTTGGCACCCTCACCACAGTACAAAACACTCTGAAAGGCCCGTTGGGAAATCATATGCATCCTAATCTTCCTTATCCAATACTTCTTCTTACCCTTCCTTTCCCTTGTTTCCCTTCCTTTCCCCAAGTGTTGATCCCAAGAGTTCTCCCTAATAAATTTCCTGCCTAGTGATCTCCAATCTCAAAATTTTATTTATAGGAAATCTCACCTGCAGCAGGGAGATATAAATGTCAACCGAGCCCCCAAAATAATTTGATTCAAATCTGACAAAGAAATGACAAGAGTTCCCTCCTGACTGCCAGGGGCCTCCTCTCTTGAATCTGCTGGTCTGCTTCTAATGTAGTGCTCCCTGGTGGACTACCAATTAATAGTGCTGCACCTGCAGTGCTAGTGATGATTTAATGAGCACCATCTTTGTTCATATGTAGAACTGTCAAAATGAAGAGCTCTTCTGGAGGCTGGCTGGCTTGATTACAGCTCCATTGATGTTCTTGTATAAACTGCATCAAGGCTTAAAAGTACTTCCATATCGGGAAACTGGATAAGGCATACATAGGACCTCTCCATACTGCTTTTTTTCACAACAGCAAAGTCAATTTATGATTATCTTGAAATAAAATATTTAAATAAAAAAAGTCCCTAAAATAGGATTTCCAGCTCTCCTCCCCATCTCCCAACAAATAATGTACTTCTTTTCCTGGGAAGCGTTCTTCTGTGTTAAATAGCTATCCACCCATGATCCACCATGACTAGATTCAGACTGAAGACTCTGGGACCTTTTCCATGGCTTTGATTGTCAATCAGTTTTCCCTTGAGGAGAGGCAGGGGCCTCTTCTGCAAGAGACTTAACTGTACATAAATCAATTGCTTTCCAACCATGCTTCAAGAACCTCCATTTTATGCCCACAAGGTATTAGAGGATATTACGCCCTTAAACTGAGAAGCTCTGAAAGAGCTCATATTCACTCATTTTTATTATTTGCTCATATGGATCAGTTTATATGAATGAGACCTACTTTGAAAACACGCTGCTTTTGAGGGCTGTGCTAATGGTATCCTATAGAGTTCGCTTAGATCTCTCTTGAGGCTGTGTTTTAAAAATGGAAAAGATAATGCTAAATGAAACTGAAAATGGAGGAAAAACAAACTTTTGAAGAGTATACTCACAATCTAATAAATTAGGCTGCAAAATACAAAGCAGTAAAGAATCCTTATAGGCACACATCAGGTTAGCCACCCAATTCTTAAAGTCTGTTTCCTGGCAGGAAACAAGTGGGGTCCACAGTGCATCAAGCATACTCTAAGCACCATGTAATTCAGTGCAGATGTGCAGCGTTGTAGGTCCCTGAGTACATGGAGGGCTTTGAAACAGACTGGTAGCACTGCCCACCACCTCAGAAGAGTGTTTCCTTTGAAGAACTGCTCTGTTTGCCCCAAGGTATTTAACACTCCTTTCAAGCTCAATACTTGAGGTTTATTGTTTGCATTTAAAATCTCATTAAACCACTGGAGCTATGGTTGCTAGGAAACTGATATTATTTGGAAGCTTGCTTTACCTTCTCCCTTATAGTCACACCCTTAATTAGGAAGAGCCATCAGAATGGGAAGTTATAACTCACATATTTCCCACTTTGAAAGGTCACAGAGACTAAGGACCACTCTTCCTGTATTTTCCACTTCTCTGTATTCAAAAACCGTTTGTGTAATACATTCCTTTGTGGTCTTGATTAGATTGTCTTCATTAAAGAGACCTCCTCCTCCGCCATTGCACTTACATTTCCTAAATCTCCCCAAAGCAGTTTTCTATTATGAACAAAGCGGATCTCACCCTCTCCCCACACCTCCCCACACCAGTCAGGGGAAATTGTTCATTTATGAGAAAATAAAGGGTTAACATTTACTGTTAGCATTTTGCATACCAGACACCTTTAAAGGAGAGCTTATCAGTTAAATAAATCACAGTGGTATCCTTTTTGCTGCTTTTTTCACATTGATGTAATTTTGAGTTCACTGGACACATATTTCCAGTCTGAGGATCTTAGGACAGTTTTTTTTGTTGCTTTTTCTTCTTCTTAACCTCCCCTCTAAAATAATGTTATTTTCTCAAGTTGTTGGGCTGTGACGCTACCAATTTCCTGAAATGGTGGGAACATGATCTTCCAATTCAATATTCTTAAAAGGTTGGGCAGAGCTTAATAGCCTGAGAAAATAATATCAGCAAATTACGCATGCTGTCATCTATACCAGTCACGCAGATTGCAGAACCTCAGATTAGCATTTACCCAAGGCGTAGAAGGAAGAGATTATAAAGACATTTAATATATTTCACATCTCCTTATTATTAACTTCTGAGTTTTCAATAAAAGATAGGTGGGAATGTGTTCCAAGGCCACACCTGTACACGGCATATGACAAGAAAGCTGGGCAGTTTGCTAGTGTTTCAGGGAATCAGAGAATAGTTCATTTATCCAACAAGTATTTGCTGGCACCTAACAGGAGCTTTGCTAGTGGCCAAGGGTAAAGTGAAAAAAGCAATTATTCTTCCTTGGCTAAAGGAACTGTCTCTAGTTAAAGGGAGGAAAAAAAGACATGTATACAAGAAGCATATAAAAACCTATGAAAAAAAACAACCTATGAATATATTTATTGAGGGCAAGGACTAATTATTTACATCCCCAAGCTAAATAGGAGGCTGTGCAAATATCTTGCTTATCCTGGACTACCATATATTGTATAATCACAACCTAATATAATTATTTGGGCACATAAAAAATGAAAACTATCTTAACAACCATTTATCTCCCTCAAATATTCGCTTTAAGAGCTTATATGACTCTTCCTATGTAATCAACATCGCTCAAAATATTTCTGAACCGTTCTTTGTAAACTGCCTTCAAAGTCTGTCACTCACTTTTTGGATATTCTTTATCATGGCATATTTGCAGAATCTGAAGTTGGATTTGGGTGTTGGAAACCACTGAATGTCATTTAAAGACAAGTCTGGTGTATGTAATGACTGATCTTTCAGTATGGCTTTGATTATAAAATTAATATGATTCTAAAGTAATGAGATGCTAAAGAGTTTTCTATTACCAAAAGAGCAATCCTTTCTACAAAAAAAGAATAAAAATATTTTGTCAATTGATAGCATGGTTTAAATAAATACATGTCCTCTAAGAAATCAGCACTTTCACGCAAGTTTTAACTGTGCTTTTGCTGACCAACTATATTTCATTTCCTTATAGACTCACTAATTTAAAAATGATAGTATTTTTCACATTATTTTGGCTGTTAGGAAACTCAGAGTCAAATTAATGACCTATGTTTAAAGAAATTAAATATGCATTTTTGGGTAACCTTTGCCCCAATGTCATCTCCCATTTTCGTTATTTTTCCCCTTTGCTCATTCTTGTTATCTGTTTCTATGGTAGTGAAGTATATAAGTTTCAGAAATCATTTCAAATCTCCTTGAAAAAAATTGGGTATAAATATCTATATTCTTCTTCATTTCGATGTTTTTTCTTTAGAGATACATTTCATAATCATTTATAGATTGTTATACATGTTTCTTTAAAGCAAATAATGTAGGAAAGTAAGCATAATTAGGAGATTGTTCAGGGAAAGATTAGTGGAAAGGTAAAAGAGGTTATGTATTCCATCAAGTCTAGCTTAATAGTAAATGACTGTAATGCCTTTGGGTTTTATAACAAATTTGCTAAAAATCTAGCATAATATTAAATAATAACAACAAATTGGTTTGCTAGATTAATAGTGAACAAGCTACATATATTTCCTAATTTCCAGACCATGGGTGTGTCCTGGAAGTTATATGTGATATTTCATATATTTATGAGTAAAATGTGATTCAAAAGATGTTTTCAAAATAAGAAAAAAAGTATATATATATATATACATATATATATTGATATATACACATGCAAACATGTTTTTGTTTTGTTTTGTCTTTTGTTTTTCTTTTTAGAGTGGAAGAGAGAAAGAGGAGAGGAAAAGGGACAGAAGAAGAGAGAGAATCTTAAGCAGGCTCCACACTCTGCACAGAGCCCAATGTGAAGCCTGACATGGGGCTCTACCTCACAACCCTGAGATCATGACCTGAGCCAAACTCAAGAGTCAGATGCTTAATAGACTGAGTCACCCAGGCACCCGTGCATACATGTTTAATTAAGAATGCAAACTATCAATGGATTTGGCACAAAGAAATGGGGCTTAGTCTCCTTGAACTTCTATGAATTATTGGAGCTGTTATACCTGAATTAGTGAAATGCCTCATTGTTTATGGCAATATATGATGATAATAAAGTATTTATAGATATCTTTGAGATCCAGAAAATAGCTCCAAATTCAAATAGATATTTAAGACCCATCTCCATCACACTTAAGAAGATAATGTTAGATGTTGGTGGTATTAAACATTTGAATCCTCACAACATGTTAAGTTTGTGCAAAACATTTTCATTAATTCACACAGCTACCCTAGGATCTTGGGTATTGTATTAAGATAGCTCATTACACATGATGGCAAGAAGATAAATTCTCCCTTAATTTCTCTATTCCCTATAGTGGTTAATAGCATGGACTTTGCAGCCAGATAGATCAGCATTCATTATTTAACAAGTTATATAATTTCTTTGTTCAATTTCTTTACCATAAAATAGAGATAATTATACTTGTATCATAGACTTGTTTTGAAAATTACACATATGTAAATTACTTAGCTCAGTAGGTTATCAATAAGTATTAACTAATAATAATAGTAGTTTTAGTAGTAGTAATAAAAGTAGTAGCAATTATAGTAATTATTCAAGAAGCAGTTGAGGATTACATATTACATATTAAAATGCAAATATTAAACAATATATCTCATGTGAAAATGTCATTAATCTTGGGGTTCTGTAAAACATATTTAATAGTTTGCCTTATAGGTTAAGAGCATGAGGCACATGTGAACAGGGAAATGAAATGGAAAGGCAGCAGAAATAAGGTTTTAGTACTTTTGATGATGTTAACTCCATACCACTTCCAAGCTAGTAAAAATTGCTTGAGATCACCCCAAACATCTCTTCTTGACAGTATCTCCGTATCTTCTTCCCTGATCTCCTTCGAAGCTAAGTTTGAGTATGGTCAGGGAAAAGGGGGTTTGAGGAAAAGAGAGGTGGGTCATGTGGACGTGGAGTGCTCACCTATACATCTTTTACACTTCTTTCTGGGCAAACAGGAAGAGTAAACCTAGCTGTCCTTGCATGTAATCCGGTTCACGTGGCGGATTTCTGCTAAGGGCCGTTAGCAGAAGGGGTCTATGTAACTAACAGCCCATAGCATTGAATTGCAAGGGTGAAACCTCTAACACTTCCTTCCTTGTTTGGTGATCAAGGAAGCTAAGTATTCCAGATGGAGCAGCTAGGGCTGGTGGACGCATTTACTTCAAGTAGACTTGTTATTTTGGAGATTTTCCTGTGAAGAAGAAATTAGTCTTTGTTGTATTAAGCCATAAGATTATATTTTGTTTTCTCACCTAGCATATCCTGATTAAATATAGGTGTGTAGAAATTATTTCAAATTTCTCTGTCTCTCTCTCTCTCTCTCTCTCTCTCGACTATTATTCTTAGTGTTTCCTGTGGGGAGAGGAAAAAAAAAGGAAGCTTAAAGGAAATCCCTAATTGTTATAAAAGGAGCTCAGTTTTCTACTTTACAAAGTTAAAGGGAGATAATTAGGAAAAATAAATTTTATTGAAAACATGTAGGCTGGTTTACCCTATGTTCTTCCCCTTCCACATAAATTATGGTTCTCCATAAGGCACTCTTTTATATTAGTAAATATAGGCTTTTATCTGTTAGAGACAATCTGGAGTTCTTCTATTAGACAATGCCCATTTGACATAGATTTTTTTCAACTAGCAGGAGAAATCCTGAAGGACTTAAAAACAAAACAAACAAACAAACAAACAAAACAAAACAAAACAAAACAAAAAACCAAGGAGGACTTCCACATACTGCAAACTGGGAAAGGCAAGTAAAAGAGGAGAAGGATAGGTTTACAGCCCTTCCCTACATTTGAAAGGAGAGGTGACCTGGCTCATAGTTCAAAAATCTTTTGTGTGTTGTACAGCCTATCTGTTCAGGGTTCCTATCTCTTTTTGTTCTATATCTAAAAAGTCTGAAACGATTAAATCCCTCAGGGAATCTGAAAAATATCTGGTGTGATATATTTAGAAACAACCTAGACTATCCAAAGCCTACTAGTGATAAAAATTCATAAAATTCTTGGAAATTTAGAAAGAACAGTATAAGGTGGAAGAATTTAGGATACAGTGAATTCAGAATCTGATACATGACCAGCATGCAACATTGCAAATTGGATCATTTTATTGGAATGGCAGTTTGGTCAGTGTGCAAAGATTTCACCAATGTCAGGAAAACATTTTTGCCCCCTTAGCTACCACTTCACTGCAACTAGAATAAGGCAAGAAATTGGGCTCTTAGCCCACTCAATCTTAGCTAATAGATTCAGCAAAAAAAGTAAACAGGATGTGCATAATTCTCAAGAGTTATTTCCTGGAGATTTACTTTCATGTTATATCTTTAAGAAGAGGATGGACATTTTCTTTTCTTTTCTTTTCTTTTCTTTTCTTTTCTTTTCTTTTCTTTTCTTTTCTTTTTTTTTTTTTGACATTTTCTTTTAAAATGTGAGCTAATCTGAAAAATTTCCACCACATGATTTCATGTGTAACTGGCATAGACCAATCCAATGAAGAATATGCCCTCCAGACCAATGCCTAAAGGTCCAGGAACTCACAATAGTCTTGGGCATAAGCCCCAACCTTCTTAAACCTCCCAGACCCTTCTATGACCATGGACCCCCTGACAATATCTGCATTCTATTTGAGTTCTGGATCATATCAGTCAGAAGGGTAATCTCATAGAAAAAAAAAGACATTAAATCCTTCTACTTCTAAATGTGGCAGAGAAGACTGCCTAATTGGCAGAATGTAGTAGAAGACCGGTATGCATGACAAAGAGCTATTTATAGTAATAGAGCAACAGATCTGTGTGTGTGTGTGTGTGTGTGTGTGTGCACGTGTCTTCTCTGTAATCCTGAGTTGGTGTTTATCCCTGAGATTGTTCGTGTTCCCAAGAACACAGTGCAAGAATGAAGGATGTCTAAATTAAGACATACAAAAACAAAATGTGATGAAAATAATTACCTTTAATGGTGGAAAAAATGTTTAATGTCCATCTCATTTTTCACACAGCTGGGCCAGTTGGTATTCTGAGGGGAAATGATGCTGAAGGTGTAGATATCTGAGGGAACAGATAAACAAAATCATACCAGTGTGGCACAGGGAGGGGATGCAGAAGTAGGAATGATCAAGATTGTTGCTGTTTTCTCTGACCATCTTTCGTACCATCTCCAAGTATTGTTTTCAGAAGTTTCTTGTTCTCTTTTGCTATAGTGAGTTTGGAAAGACCTAGTTAGGAAAAAGCCTTGGAGATTCTTAAAAGAGAAGCTTTCACAAAAGTAGCCTCTGGGATTGAGCCCAGTAGTCCTGCCATGTATTACATCTTTCTGTCAAGAATATCTTTCCTTTATTCATTGGAGCCTGTAGTAAGCTTGGCTGGCAAATCTGGGGCAGGTCTGAGCAGATTCTAAGGAAGGAGAGTGGCACATCCTTCATTGTTCCTATTCGTATTAAGAGAGAAATGTATCTGAGAGTCACTTTTTCTTTACCCCCTTCCCTCATCAGTGAAAAAGCTTTGATAATGTGGAACCTGGCCTGATTCCTTTGGCACTGTGGCTGTCCTTACCCTCCCAATCCCATTTTTTCCAGTCCCTGTGAACATATCCTTGTTTAAAATAAGGTTTCCTGATTTTTTCAGGAAACTTTTATGCAATTCTTAGTATGGGATGGTGGCAGCTTGCTCTCACTACTTGTTGAGATAACTTGCCACCACCTTCCTGATCATAGTGCCAGGAGTCATGGATGGGAAGCCAGTCCTCTCCCCACTTCATGAGGTATCTTGACACAATCTGTTTTAAACTCCAGACTCACTGAAGCCTAGAGTCCTGGTGCCTACTAAAATGAATTAACTGAAGATAAATCTAACAAAAGAACAATCTAACCAGTTGTTCTTTATTTCTCCTGATCAAGCCAGCTGACCTCAACCCAGGGTATAGATACTTCCCAGTGCTTGATTTTCTCTCAAAATGGCCATATTTTAGGGGAATGGATAAGAGCACACTTATTTTGATGAGCACTAAGAAATGTGTAGAATTGTTGAATAATTATTGTGTATGCCTGAAACTAATGTAACATTGTATGTTAGTTATACTTCCATAATTTAAAAAACTAGTCATAGATCTGATAGGCAGCCAATTAGACAATAAAAGTGTCTCAGCAGTGTCAGACCTTACGACAATCCTTAAAATTTCTTGTATGTCTACTTATTTTTTTAAATCCTAGTGTCACTGCTAGTTTCTTATCTACAAAATACGCTCAGAACACTTTATCAGTTGTTAAAAACATATATTTGAAATGAATTATTGATGGATTTTCAAGTTGGTGCTCTTGTGTTCCTAGCAAATGATGGGTATCTGTGGATTATAGCTTAGGGGTACAGCCCAAGACTGGGGAACAGACATACAAAAACGGAACGCATGATCTTACCATTAGGACTACAAGATCCCAGCTAACAAGATAATATCTTGACAAAAAAAAACGTCTACTTTTTGCTGGTATTGCTGTCAAATGCACCCAAAGTGTTTTCATCCCTGAGACGTTATGAGACTTCGTCAACAAAACCTCTTAAGGTTTCCAAACCCTAGTTTAAGTAAAACCCCTGCCATGAAGTCATATGTTCACAGAAACTGGTATAATCACAGGAGGTCAAAGTGTTCTATTTTGCAGCTGAATTCCAAAATGAGCTGGATAATTTTATGACCAGCAATAAAACTAGTAGTTATGAGAGCTAAAATAAAAAAGCTAATCAGATCTCATGTTTCAGGACATAAACTTGTCACCATGAACATTAACAAGATTCTCCCCCCCTTAAATGGCAATGCAATATGTTATGGAGGATTTTCACTTTTTAGTCATCTATGCCATATGTTTGTTCCTGGGAAAATTCAATTCAACATGCATTTATTAGGTACCTACTGTGAACAAAGCGCCATCCTAGGCAAGATTTCCACAGGGTTGAGAGACTTGCAAAATAGAGTTAGGTATAATCTAGTTGCAGAGGGAGATGTGTGCAACCAAAGCCTACTGCAGTGACTTCAGGGCGTCAAGAGTCATAGGATTCCCAAGAGTTTATGTCACAAGTATTCTTTGGGGCAACTGTAAGGGGATACTATGACCAGGAGTTCGTTCTCTTCAAATATCAAAATCCTTACCCAAGTCTGAGATGAAGGGTGTCCACCCAAACCTTCAAGGGTTCCCTGTTACAACTCTAATGTCAGGGACTGTCTAAGGGACAAGACTGGAGAGTGGAAGAATGTTAGAAAAAAAAAACGAATTTGCTTTAGCCTGGTATGATTTTCTTGTCTAAGGAGTTCTGCATTTTAAAAAAAAAAAAAGCAGATCTCTCTTCAGGAGATTTTTAAAAATCCATAATTTCCTAAATGCAAATCCATCTCTTTGGAAAAGCTCTGTCATATTTGGAAGACAATTTGCTTTCTCCTATGGCAGAAAGAGCCATAATTCTAAATGGCATTCTATCCACAATGCTAGAGAGTGGAAAGGAAAAGTGATGCCAGGAAGCTTAGGGTACTTGGCAGGAGAGGAGAAATAAAGCATAAACAAGGTCAAATCTAGATGCCAAGGGAAACTCTGATAGTGAGAAATCCCATCGCAAATGTCTGGAATCTAGTTACCTCTGCTACTTCCAGGGAGACAGGAAATTGTGGGCAATTCTATTTTCACAGAGCAGCAAAGCAGCTAACAGGGAAAAAGTTTTCTAGACTTGAATGGGAAGTAGGGATTCTGAAAGAGTAGGCTGAGCCTTCCACAAAAGCTACAATAGCCTAAGCTTCAGTTATAAACAGAAAACTGTCATAGGAAACAGAATAAAATAGGCACTATATGATTGAGGGGCAAAGAATGGACAGTGGAATTTCAGAAAAATAAGCTACTAATTATGAAGGTGCTATGGAAATCTTGAGAGAAGACATTTAAAGGTAAGCAGAATTTCAAGTGATGGACGAGGCATTATGGTGTGAGGCATTCCAGTATAAGGAGATAGTGCAAACAACAAAAGAAAATAGATTAACTGTTCCTATTTTTCAGCAAAGGACTAATACTACAGTGAAATTGTACTATCGCGCTCTTTGTTGGAGAAGATGAGACTGGAAACTTAATCTCAGGTGTGTAATTTCTTCAGGAGACAACAGGGAATCTATAAACAGAGGATGACCATGGGCTGGCGTACTGTTAAAGACATAAATCTGTAAGCCAGCATTGTGAAGGGTGACACTGAGCGTCAAGAGACAAGAAACATTATTCCCCTTGTCTGGGAAAATATTCCTTCTTCCTTTGCTTAATTAGAGAAGGGACTTAACCACTAGGTTTTGGCTTTGGCATTCACTTATTCCAGGAAGACTTCATGATCCTCAAGTCTGGATTAGGACTAAACTGTAAATATTGATTTATATGTCAGTATCTGCCTTAGACTATCAACTCCATTAAAATAGACACCTTGTCTGCCTTATCCTTCCTTTACCATTTTCCTTTTTTGTGCCTTGTCCCTTGTAGATACTTAATTCATATTTATTGGATAAGTAAATGAAAAAAAAATGTGTGACTACTTTGAATAAATCAGTTGGCAGACAAGGGCATCAAAATAGTGACCAAAGAAGTGAAAATCATGGGAAACATATGGAAAATACTATCCAAATGATTGGGAACCCATGGGATGTGAAAAGGGAACTATGAGTTGAAAGCGTCTCTATGTGTCCAGCCCAGATGTGAGGCTACATCTGGTACAGTGATGCAGTCAGAGTTCTAGTTCCTCTCACATAGAATCTCTTCCTTGTACAAAACCTTCAGTTGAGGTGTTTCGAGATCTCTTATTAATTTTAGAAATGTGTTCATGGTTTCCCTCTATATGTACCCTAAAGGTTGATTCCTGGGATGGGAAGATGTAAGATCTTGATGCCAACTAAATAGGGTCTGATACTCCTCTTGGGAGTGATTCCTTATCATAACCATCATTCTGATGGGAAAAAGAAGCCAGAAGTTGGGATGTTTAGTTGTTCTTTAGGCATCTGCCACCCAGAAAATTATCACTGTAACCCTTCTCCATATTCAAACAATATATCTGAGAAAGGTGAAAATTTTTGTTGAATAATTTCCTAGAATAAAATGGTTCAAGTCTATGAATGTCTGTAATGTTGGCACAGTAGTGAGAGAATAATCCACAGAGATTCTTATTGTATAACACACAAGAGTGGCTACACTGTACTTGGTTCCATGGAGTTAGTTATGGTGCCTGGACTGGAAGTTACATCTTCCATATAAAGGTAACCGTTTTGAAGCAGGTGATTTAAATGGATTATTATATAACGTAATATGTTTCGATACGTATATTGTAATCAAAATTCATTGTTTTAAGAAAGAAGAAAAATAAACTTCAAAATCTTCTTTGAAAAAGAAAGTTAATTTTCATTGAAAAAACATCTGCTTAATTTGGTAGCCAAATATCAGAATGAAAAAAAGAAAATTCTCAAAGCTGTGATTCGAAACCTGAAATAATTAAATTCTTAATTTAGAATGGAATTATTATAACTGGTCATATTTTTCTGCACATTAATCTAAAAGAATTTTGTATTTGGATTATTTAGCCATTGAATATGCACCTGCTTCTCAGATTGGCAAGGCAACAATTTACTGTGAAGAATCAGTTGTTTTGAATGGCTAATTGGTTACAGGTGCAATGAATTAGCCATCTGCCTTAGAGACTGACTCAACTAAGGGAAGGAAAATCCTTTTCTGTCACTTTGGGAGCACATCAGTGAGCTGTGATTCTAACTTGGAATTTGTGGATTCTATGTGGGATGAGGTAAGTGGGAGGAAAAGAAAACAAAGTTAGTGGTTAAGCAGAAGACTATTATAGAGTCATAAGTGAGACTAGTTTATTAACTTTTTTTTTTTAAAGATAAGGTTGCCTCTTTTGTTAATTTTTTTTAACTTTTATTTATTAATGATAGTCACACACAGAGAGAGAGAGAGAGGCAGAGACACAGGCAGAGGGAGAAGCAGGCTCCATGCACCAGGAGCCCGATGTGGGATTCGATCCCGGGTCTCCAGGATCGCGCCCTGGGCCAAAGGCAGGCGCCAAACCGCTGCGCCACCCAGGGATCCCCAGTTTATTAACTTTTTAATCAAGAATCTAATTCTCTTTTGAAATAAACCTCCAATCATCTCAAAATATAAAATAATTGAAATATATCCAAAAGAGAGAATGGTAACCCCATAGGTGGATTCACACCAGTGCAATTGATGTGATCTTGGTTTTGGTTTTTATTTTCTATTGTTCTCTTGTCATTCAAATTTAACTTTTGACATATTCTGAAAGTGTATGATAATAATTTATTGAAATGTCACAGTACTTGAAGTCTTTTATTTAATCAGGTGACTTTCTGATTTCTCAGCTAAGGTGAGACGTAACATTTTAAATGGACAACAACAACAACAAAGGATGTCACAATCTTCTGGCTCCTATGTCTAACCTTTAATAACCTTAAATAATCAAGAGTTTCATTTGGTTTATCATGTTTCCTCAATTAGCTGTTAAAGACTCCCAGAGTCCTGTAATTTGTTCTGAGTAGGGATTTTTCTAAAAAGCTCCTCTTTTGCCCACCCATATTTATCTTGGGGAATTGATAAAATGGAAATTAGCTTTTCCTCACAAAATGATGTGGAATCCTTCTGGGTGCATGCACCCAGAAGCACAATTTTCCTTCTAGTTAGACTTCTAATATATTCTAATATTTGATTGACTTGGTCAAACAAATTAATAGTTTTGCCATCTTTAATTATTTTCAGCAAAACAAAATCATTTCTCCTTACGTGTTTTCCCTTATTAAACAATATGACTTTTTGCCGTCACTGGGAAGAACAACCAAAGTAACCTAGCAGGGAGGACTCTTCTACATCATTTTAGATACTAAGAATATGTGAGAATAAATGGGAATTTTAGGCATGATTTTTTGTTTTCCCAAAGTGTCTCATTTCTTTCATAATACAAACTGAATATTTGGGGAGAATACTATTGCACGATTCCAATTAAGATTTAGGATTAGGTTGTTTTAAAAAATATTTCCCATCAGAAATTGAGTAAATGAAGTACAATATTTTTCCAGTTTTCCTTACCTGGTCAATATGTCATGAGATTTTTTTTTCAATAGAATGCCATTTTAATTTCCTTTATTTTAAAATAGTTTTTAAAGATTTTATTTATTTGGGAAAGAGAGAGTGCATGCACGTTGAGGGGGTGGGTAGAAAGGGAGAAACAAGCAGACTCCCCACTGGGTGGGGGCTCCAAGTGGGCCCTAGTATCATGACCTGAGCTGAAAGCAGACACTTAACTGACTGAACCAGCCACGCGCCCCTTAATTCCCTTTATTCATTTAGAAAAATAAATTCCTGAATTGTACATTCTCTTTGAGTATACATACAGTTTTATTGCAATGAAATCTTTGTACAGCATTGAATTATTTCTGACAAAAGTTCACCCCTTTCAAATACTATTCAATAAAGTGACTTTGCATCTGATCAAAATATGTAGTCCAGGATTTCTTAAGACCATTGTAAACAGACATGGTTTATGTAAATCTACAGATTGCTCTAAAAATAATGTGTCATTAATTAGCTCTATAAAAGTAATACTTTTCTCACTTTCATATAAACATTTTCTTTTCTCTTCCCATTAAATGTAAAAGTTACCAAATAGTTATCAAATGCTCTCAAATAACATTTTTTTTCCATTTGTTTCTGAATGCATACAAATGTTCACGTTGATTTTCTCCTCTAACAAAGTAATATACCTTGTGGTATATCTCTGCTCTATTCCCTCCCTTTATTCCCTGTTAGCGATGTCCTTCTCCATTGCAAATCAGTGTCAAAGAAAATCCTTGTGTCACAGAAGCTATGTTTATGGAGGTTACTAATGATAGAATTGAGAATTACGTATGTAGCTCATCTAAAATAACCTGTGTTACCATTGGAGCTGGAGGTCACTTTAGAAATCCTCTTTCAGACTACTGGTTTTTCAAACATTTTATAGCCACAGGACTCCTTCAAATGCGAATGTAAAATGCAGTAGAAAAATGCAGCACTATTCCAGTTGATGCTCACATCCATTTTTTGTTACTTTCTTCTTGTTTCTGCAATCCTTAATGTTCTGAGTTAAAGAGTCCTTTTGAACCATGTTTTTTTCCTGCCAGAAGACTAAGGCATAGAGGAATCATTTGGCTTTTCTAAAGGCAAGCAGTAGTTAAGAAAACCAGAAGGAAAAGTAAGTTCTCTTGAATTCTAGTTTTTCTTTACTATTAAAATATGAATTTTATTTTATTTTTTTTAAATATGAATTTTAATATTTGAATTATCCATAGAGTTTCTTTTTATTGGTTAAAATGCCCTGGATCACTTAATTCCTTCATTTGACCTAACTCATGCATATGAAGATACTATGCCAACCCCTTTCTAGATCCCCACTACTCTGAGCTCATGATAACCTTAAATCCCAGTACCTAGGACTTTCAATCTCTTAGTTGATTATGCCACATGCTTAGCACGGGGCCAATAGATGCCTCTGGGCTATTGATGATTTCATTAAATCTTTACCAATCTATTTATTTACACAATTTCAACTGGAAAAAATGCACTGAAATGAAACATCTCATTTCCAGTACTGGCCTAAGGCAAAAAGAGACAATGATACATATCCCCAATTTAGACTAGATGAAACTAGCTACATTTCAAATAGAGAATTCACATTGTGAGTTTAAAACCAAGTTAACCTGAAAGGAGACATTTTCTCCCTGTATATCTGTGCACAGCTTCAGTTGATGGCACTATGAACTGTGTATCTGAACCAAAGGACCAAATTTTTCTAAAGAAATGTTAAAACTTGCAAATTAACTCAAATATTGCCTTAGAGTTTCCTCTCTGTTGTCCTACCACAGTGGTTTCTGTGGCATTCACTGGTGGCAAACATGAAAAACTGTCTTATTGAAGTGTCTTGATTGCCATATTGATCATTTTTTTGTGCTTTTGTTCTTAAGCACAGCGGGAAAAGAAAGCAGTCAAGCAAGCTTTCACTTTGACCAAAATGAAAAAAGAAAAAAAAAAAAAGATTTTAGGACAGAGAAGCAATTGGTTCCAGTTAAAAATCAGTTAAGGAAAATTTTCAGTATGGAAAGATAGCTTTTGTTTTGTAATGACGATTTTGTCGATTAGTCATAAATGAACTTGAGCACATTTTCTTGATAATCATGAAGGATGATGGCTAAATGGATCAACCACACGTATTTTATAGTTTGTCCCACTGTAGTGGGTCTTTTCTCTACCTACTGGGTTCCAAGTAGTTACAAATGAAGTTGTTGATAACCAATCAACACTGGAAAGGAGAGTTTCACCAGAAATGTAATTAGATTACGTAATTAGGTTTTAGCTGATGTGTGTTTCTAGAGAAGTTCAGGAGCTATACTTAGGTTTCAGCTTACACTTGTCTTCCACTAGGGTGTGTTCTTTCCCCCTTCCCTCTCTCTTTAGTATCCTGATCAGATCTCCAAATGTCCAAATCAGCTTTCATTATTCAAAGCTCACTGTACATTTCAAATACCAGGTTGATTTCTTAGTTTTCATGTTCTCCATGTCTCATGATTTTATATAAGAAAAGCCATTTCTTATTTACTATGTACAGTGATATTAATATTTCTTTACTATGCAGTATTCTTGTAGTTAACAGCATGCTCTTTTATAACATCTCATTGGAAATATTTATACTCTGAAACATTATTTTTTAAATAGTTAAATGTAAATCATTTATACTGCAATACTTTATGGGAGAAGCATATGCTGAATTTTAATGGTGTTTTAGTTTGCAATCCCAAACTGTGAATGCATGCACACAAAACCATGAAATGACTAATGAAATGTTCCATCAAATGTAAGCTGGCTACATAAGGGTCTACATATAAAGGTCTATCTATCTTATCTATGTATCTATTAGTTTATATACATATATAATGAAAAAGTATATGCAAAATATCAATGAAAAGATTATATTTAATTATCAAGTATTAATATTCAACCTCCAAATGGTATTCATGTAGATGGTACAGAGATAACTGAAGTTTTGAGAACAATTATTCTAGTTACTAGGCAACTTCACTAAGCATCAAAATTAGAATCAACTAGGTAGCAGCTTGACTCCACCCTGGACCTCAAGGCTCTAACTCTCCAGGAATGGATAATGCCCTTCTGCATTTTAAAGGAGCTTTTCAGGTGATTCTGACACTGACATTGAGCTAGAAAGATTGAGGATTTCTTCTGACTTTAAAAATAGATGATGATGATAGATAGATAGATAGATAGATAGATAGATAGATAGATAGATGGATGCCTGGGTAGCTCAGTTGGTTAATCAACTGGCTCTTGATCTTAGCTGAGGTCATGATCTCAGGGCCATGAAATTAAGCCTCAAGTCAGGCTCTGTACTAAGCACAGAGCCTGCTTAAGATTCTCCTCCCTCTTTCTGTGCCACATGACCGCATAGTAAATAAATAAAAATAAATAAATAAATAAATAAATAAATAAATAAATAAATAAATATTTTTAGAAAGTGGATATATATCCACTTTTATTTTTTTTTCCAGCCCTTGAAGTCCTTTATTAAAACAATTCACAGCATAGTATTTGAGACAGACAGTGTTGGCCAGCCAAATCCCAGGAGGCTAAGATAAGAAATCA
The DNA here is from genome assembly GCF_053574225.1 of Canis aureus. Classification (NCBI taxonomy): domain Eukaryota; kingdom Metazoa; phylum Chordata; class Mammalia; order Carnivora; family Canidae; genus Canis; species Canis aureus. The sequence continues at coordinate 19,318,113 of NC_135645.1, forward strand.
AGGTATGAACATCCTTCCTTGCCTTTCTGGAGAGAATTCCTTCATGAAGACAACCAGACCTGAGCAGCACCATGTTAGAGGGTGGGTGGTCCATACGCAGAAGCAGTAAGAACACTTGAAGTCAGGGTGACCCTGCAGCACTGCATTAGGCTGTGGGCTCCCAATGTCCAACATTGTAGCATACATGGTGGGAGCAGGTACACCGTCAATTACTTTTTTGAGTTCTCCCTTCCATATAGAGCTGCATCTTTAAAATATCTGATGTCATCATTTTTAGTGGTATCTGCCAGGCGTCATGCATGCAGACGTCTTGCTCATCTGCCAGGGATCCAGGGAAAGTCCTTGATGATTTGTTTCCCTGTGCATAAAATGGATTCCTAACTGAAAGAGATGCTGTGAGCAACACGTTTTTTAATAGTAGTAAAGTTTCTAGAATAGTACTTGATACCATATGCATTAAGTAAGTTGCCAGTATTTAGTTCATCCTCCAAAGTAGAACTTTACAATTACCTTTAGAAAATTATATAGCAAAGAAAACAGCTTGGTTGGCAGGAGGTAACCTTGGCATCATACACAAGCCTGTAAAAGTCTGGAAGGTTAAGACTGCCTGGCTGCCTAGCTGTTCTGATGATTGCTCAAGGAGAAGGCTGGCATTAAGAAAAATCTGCTTTCCCTAAGGTACTTAAAGGCAAAGGCTGCATAAATCATGCTCATCCTGTGGTCCTAAAGGAGCTTAATCCGAAGAAGGTCACTTGGTGGAAAGTTGGCTCAAAAGAGTTTGGAGTATGGCTCAAAACCAGCGTGGTGAGAGAATATTTCCAAAATACAAACTGAAGGCGACATTATCTGAATTTAGGAAACCAGACTTTATCCTGGAGTGGGAGTCGGGGAAGGAGGAACGGGGACTAAGTGTGAACATTTTTCAAGCCTGAAATTCGGATATAAATACCTGCCATGCTCTAGGAAGATCGAAGTCAGATTCCATTATTGCTGGTCAAGTATCAACTCTTCTTCCCCTTATGACCCCTTCCTTTTTCCTGCTGCTTTTTTCACCCCTGCGAAGCTAGCAGCAGCTCATCTAATGGAATGGAGTAGCAGAGACAGGCGGCCTGGCAGAAAAGTCAACCGTACCCCTTGTGCCACCAAAGCCTTTTGAAGGCTAATGCGGGTCAGAAATGGGAGTTCTTCATCATACAGAGAATGAAAGTCTAATGACAGAAATGTCATCTTTTTACAGTTACAATTGGAGAACTTGTTCTCTACTTCCTTTTGTAGAAAAACTCAGAAAGGCTGTCAGTATCTGCCAACACATTCTTTTTTGAATCTCACATCAGCCGGACTTATACCCACATTATTCTACACAAACTGCTCTCATCGAGGTCAGAGATGACTTCCAGACATTGATAAGTCCAGTGGTCTCATCTCAGTCCTCATCTGATTTGATCCAAAGCCGGCATACGACACACCACCTTTCTCCTTTATACACTTTCATTTGCTTTCTGGAATATTATCTCTTAAGGTTTTCTTCCTACAACAGTAGCTATTTCTTCTTAGTGTCTGTGGCTTTTCCAAATTACCTCTCAATTCTGAAGTGCTCTGGGGTTTGATCCTTGCACTCACCTTCCCAACTATATTCACTTCTTAGGAGAGTTTATCTAGTCCCAAGGCTTTGATATAATTTATAGCTGCAGTTGCCTCCTATACTATCCTAGACCACTCGTCTGAATCCCACACATACTTTATCGTATATTCAGTTTATTCACTTAGATGTGCGTTGGCTTCTCACAGCCAAAACTTAACTGTTGACCTCAGTCTGCCCACCAGACCTGTTTCTATCTTGATCTTCTTCCATCTTTGTATACAGTGACCTCAATCCTCCTGGTGCTCAGGTCAGGAAACTCTGAAGTCATTCTAGATTTGCTCTTCTGACATCCTACATCCAATTCATTAGGAAATCACTTTGGCTCTACCTGCAAATTATATCGTGAATCTGATTACTGCCCAATACACCCATCATTGACACACTCAGCTAAGTTGCCATCATTTGTCACCTGTACTATTGAAAAGCCTCTTAATGGTAGTCTCCTTGTTTCAATTCTTATCCGCTACTTCCATTTTTCAACACAGAAGCTGAGAGTGATCCTGTTAAAATAAAAGTCAGATTGCTTCGTTCCTCTACTCAGAACTGTCCAACTGTGTCCCTTTTCTTTCATAGAAAAGTCCAAGCTTTTTAACATGACATACAAGACCCTACATCATCAGGCTCTGATGCCTCTTCAGTGTCATTTTCCTCTACTCCATCAGTTACAGGATCCCCAACTTCCTGCCTGTCCAAGAGCACACAGAATTTGCTCCTCCCATAGAGAATTGTATTTTCAGTTCCCTCTGGAATGCTTTTTGCCAACACATGTATTTTCCTGGCTTATGCATTACCTCAAGTGTTTTTCAGAGGTACTTTCTCAGCCCACATATAATCAACTCCACATTCAAGTCAAACGTTATTCCCATTTCTCTACATCACTTGTTACCACCATATTATAAAGCTTTAAAAATTTGTTTATGCTTCATATTTTGTTTCTTGCTGTATCACATACACCTGGCAAATGAGAGATGTTCAAGAGATATTTAAATAAATGAAACTAAATGGAACAATCATGGGGCCCATCAGAGAGCTCATGGAGAGGAAAGGAAGGACACGGTCTCCAGAGCTAGTTTGAAAGGGCACTAAGTGAGAAGTGTGGGGGAAATAAAGCTGTTAATGCCTACATTTTTTAAATAACACTTTTAACTTAATGAATACATGTATATTATATAACTATTTATAATGAGAATATTGCACATTGGAATTAATTTGATGTTTAAAATCCACTTACTTTCACTGTTAAATAGAATACATATTACCTTTATTTTTACTAATATTTGTACCTTTATCTGTGCTTTAGATACTTCAAATGTACTAACTCAACAATTCATGGTTTTGGCTATTATTAGATTTTCTTAGATTTCATTGTAATTATTTGTTGATATATTTACTCCTTTCTTAGGCTATATGGGCTGCAGAGGCAGTTACATTTTAGATTTTTTGCTTTTTTTGTTTTAAATAACCTTGACACCTAACTAAGCAGTTGACACATAACAGGAACTAAAAAAAAAATGTTTGTGAATTTTATTTTTAGTAAGTAGTTTACTGTGTTCTCTTTTAATATAAATAGTATACACTACAGGATTCTCAGAACATGTTAGCCAGGGAATTTTTATCCAAGCAAGTTGCTCTTCAAATATAAAGTCTACAAATACAGAATTTTTATTCAAAGAACACTGGGAATATTGTGTTCCCAAGCCCTTCTTGAAAAAATACTAGTGCTCCCGCAAATTAAGGATATTTTAGCAAAAGAATTGGCAATAAGCATTGGATATATATTTTTTTTTTAGCATTGGATATATTTAATTATAAATGCAAGCAAAAAAAAGTGATGATAAGGATTAAAAAAATGGAATGTAAATTTTAATTGCCCCCAGGCATAGAAATGATATAAAGAATAATAAAAATTGGGAGAAAGGGGAGCAATACTGGAAGTAGAATAAGCTCAGTGATCCTCACCTGTGAGGATGAGGGTCAAAGAATTTCATTTAAATTACTATTCAAGTAGTAAAATTTTAGAACACTTAAGAGAAAAAAGTAATCATTCAGTAAGAAAAATAATTGTTAACAATATGTAAGCGATAACAGATACAATCTAAAAGAGGGTGGCCTTGTATTAAATGTATTACAGTACAAGTGTAAAGTTGACTACTAAAACAAAAATACAAGACTACAAAAATTTCAGAACTATAAAAGAGGCAAAGAAAACATTTATACAAACCACACATGCGCATGTATATATACATGTGTAATTTATACATGTTTATATATGTATTCACATGTAAATAAATTATATAATGTTCATGTGTTATGCATTATATGTTGTTTTACATGCTACCAGTTATATGGTGTACAGTGTTACCTGAAATATGGCCATATCTCTTTTTTTAAAATAAATATAAATGGGCTTAACTATTAAAAGCAAAACATCTTTAGTGTGAGTTACAATGCTTTGCTGTAGAAAGTGATATTTCTAAAACAAATAGATTCAGAATAGTTAAATATAAAATACAGATTAGTTAAGTCAGGGAAATGCAAACTAGGGAAAATCACAGGTAGTACTCTTGCTCTCAGACAATGTAGAATCTAGACCAAAAGTACTGTAATGCAAAAGTACAAGAGACAATAATCTCATTAGATCCAGGATATAATACATAAGAACATGTAGGTACAAACACTGTTGCAAGTGTATTTCACGTAGCAAAAGTTACACATGATATGGAAGAGGGACGAAAAAAGAGTAATTTCACAGTGTAGAAACCAAAACAGGCACTGACACAGCCATGTGGAAAGCTTACCATCATCAGTGATGTCATGTTGATAGCATGTATCCTTGGTATGATGTGATAAAAAAAGCAGCTTACCTCTGTGGTTTTCTTCCCCAAGACCCACACTCCAGTCTAATCATTAGAAACATTTTATACAAACTCAAAATGAGGGAAATCCTTCAAAATACCCACTAATATTCCTTGGAACTGTCAAGATCATCAAAAACAAGGAAAGTAAGAGAAAGTGTCACAGCCAAGAGGAGCCCAAGAAGACATGATAACTAAATATAATGTGATATCCTGGATGGGATCCTGACACTGACAAGGATATTAGGTAAAAACTAAGGCAGTCTTAAAAATATATGGACTTTAGTTAGTCAAAATATATCATTATTGGCTCATTAGCTGTAACAAATTTATTAATATATGATATTAATAATAGGAATGTATGGGAACTCTATTATTTTCACATTTTTTCAGAAATCTAAAACTTCAAAAAATAAGGTCTCATTAAACCATTTTTTAAAAAATAAGGTAAGTTTTGTATATTTTGTTAACTTTTGTGGGACACATAGGAATATATATATTTGTGTTTACATAAAGATAGGCTGGGAATTTATAACAGAACCTAATAAAAGAGGTTACGTGCAGGGGAAGATGGAGAAGGGAAACAAGATAGATGCTCCCTGAGGCAGGAACAAGGCTTCTTAAAAATGTACTTTTATATATATGTTTTTTTCAAAACATGTGAAAGTCTTAATTTTAAAAATGCACATGAAAGAATAGTAATTGACACAGAAACCTCTTATTAAAATGGCCCAAATTTCAGTCCACCATATTGTCATGCAAATTCAGAAAATATTGATTTCCAAAATACATTCATTTTTAATTGTTTCAATTCTGTTAATATGTCTGGGCAGCAACCTGGCCCAGAGAGATAGAGTAATGAGTAATTAAGTGTATAATAAGGCACTCTATTATAACTCTAATTTTAAAATTTTGCAAAGTACTTTCACATGTGCTATCTCATTTATTTGACCTTTAGAATAAATAAAAAAGAATAAGCAAAGAGATTTCCTTTCCTCCTTCCTTCCTTCCTTTTTTCTTTTCACTTCTTTTTCTTCCTCTCCTCTCCTCTCTTTTCCTTCCCTCTTCTTTCTTTTTAAAAGAAATCCAAGTCTTAGAAAAGCAAAGAGACCTTATTTGTAATGTGAAAGTGGCAGAGGAAAGTGGAGATAAAAGAATCAATTTTTTTTCTAGCTCCTAATTCAATGTTTTCCACTATATTTTGGGGTCTATGTGAAAGTTACAGACCTTTAGTAACATCCTAATGGTCATAAATTCTGCAGTATATTGTTCTCTTGAGAGAGATTGCAGTAGTTACCTGTAGTCAAGAAGTAAGTTGAGTAGGATCCATGTATGCTGTGAGCAGATAACAGTAAGAGTAACAGTTTTTAGATGAGAGCGGCTAGACTTGAACCAAAAACATGCAAATGAGTAGATTGATAATGCTTACCAACCATAAGAACTATCAGGCGCCTAATAATTAAGTCTGAATATTTCCTCTGCTGATTTTCTTCAATCATGAAGGACTCCCAGATAAACTTTCAAATAAACAAATATGAAGGCGTTTCCACTACTAACTTCCCTAGAGTGCATGTGACTAGGGTGTGTCACTTCAAGGATAAGCAATTACAGAATCATATAATGCAGATTCTTACACTCAAGATTTGCTCTTTTTCTTGAATATATTAAATGATCACTCTTACCTTTATATTTTCAAGATATGTATTAAAACCACTTGATGTTTTTTTCTCTCCTTAGATATTTAGTCAGCTATTCCCATTCCTTGGCCTAACTACCAGAGAAATTAAAAAAAAATCATTCAAGTTCATCTTTCTAGTATTATTTAAGTTAATACCATCCTTAATCAGTATCAGATACAATTACAGAAACTCATCCAGAACAAAATACTATCAAGAATGTGACAAGAACAATACATTCACAAGAACTCAGATACAAATTGATTTGCTGGGTACATGGATAAACAAAAGAAAAGTTCTACCCCGGTAAAGCTTCCAATGTTTTAGAAGAAAAATAAAGCAGAAACTATATAAATAAACATGCATATGTAATTGCAAATATTGGCAAATGATACTAAGAAAAAACAAACTGGTAGGATAAAATTAATATTTGAGATAGAATTGGAGCTAAATTCTGGTAAATAATTAAGCATAAGTCAGACTATGCAAGATAGGAGACAAAGATAGAGGTAGAGCTTCAAATTTTACTAGAAATCTAATGTGGAAAAAGTTCCACATAGTTAAGGAACCAAACAAACATGAACATTTTTCCTATAGTTACAATTTAGTGAGTGAAAAGGTTTTTTTTCCTAAAAATAACTAGCATTTCCACATGCAATCTGAAGTGTATTTCTGTTAGTAGATTATCAGAATCTTATAGAGTTATGTTATATTCTAGTGCAATTAAAAAAAAAACAACAAAACTAAGTGGTTCTAAGAAGGGTTGGGCAATAATTGAATTTGTCTTTATAAAATACCCACTCTGGCTGCCCTGTGGGGTATCATGCAGAGAACTGTTTAAGTATGAGGTAAGTGACTACTGCAACATTCGTACACATGAGAGACACAATATTGGACTAGGAGAGAGTATTATGAGTATTTTCCTGCCATAATGTTGTGCAATGACAACCTCAAAAATCATAAGCATTTATTTTTAATACTCATGGGTCTGCAGGTAGACTGAGGACTCAGTAGCTTACCTTGAGCATTGGAAACAGATCTGTTCCATATATCTACACTTTTATCCTAGGACCGCCAGATTCCCCAGGAATGTTCTTTTCAAGGCAGATGGGCAGAGGTGCAAAAGTCTAAAACAAATTATGTAAATACATTACATACATTATGTAATACCCTGTCAGAAGGGACATACATAATATATGTCTGCATTCCTTTAGCTAAAGCAAATCACATGACCAAGTAAAACACTGAGTAGGGAAATACAGTCTAGCTACTCTAGTGGGAGATACAAAATCATGTTGCAAAGACAGTGTATGTATAATTCTGTAACAGAAAATGAATGCAGAGTTTAATCAAAGAAACTATTATAATAGATTGGATGTATGATGTATTTTGGAGGTGGTATCTAATTAGATATGAAGGGTGAGAGAGGGAGTGATAAATGATGATCTCCACATTTTTGATATAAACAATTAGGAAGATGCAAGTGCCATTTACTGCTAGAAGGAGACTGGAGTAAAAAGAAGTTGAGGTGAGAAGAAGAGCAAAATTGTAGTTTGGTTTATGTCAAAGCATTAGACAAGAGTTATAGAGGTAGGTAACTGAATATCATGTTTGGAGTCAAAGTGTGGTTAGGGCTAGTCACTGGCCTTGCCTTTTCTTTTCTTTTCTTTCTTTTCTTTTCTTTTTTCTTTTCTTTTTTTTCTTTTCTTTCTTTTCTTTTCTTTTTTTTTCTTTTTTCTCTTTTTTCCTTCCTTCCTTCCTTCCTTCCTTCCTTCCTTCCTTCCTTCCTTCCTTCCTTCCTTCTTCTCTTCTCTTTCCTTCTTGCTCTTTTTTCTTTCTTTCCCTTTTTGTTGCTTCTTTTACAACAACATGAAGTAAACTGTAGAAGCAGCAGTGGAGAAAACAATGGGCCTCAGCCTGTATGGTGTGAAATATGAGGCATGTGAGAGAATAAATTCCTGTAATGAAGAGAGACTTCAGGGGAGGAAGTGCTCAAGAACCAAGAAGTCGAGCCAAAGTTTTAGGGAGTCATAAGAAGGATTTAGAAGATGGAGATTTGGGCTAGATAAGAAGATGTATGGAACAATATGGAAATGAAATTTTTATAAACAAATGATCAAAGAAATGTAGAGATTCAGTTTTGACTAACAAGCAGAGAGGTGAGACATTATTCTTTTATGCTTCCAACCTTTAAAATAGATATTGTAAAAATGAATAACATTTCAAGATTCTTATAAAAGAATAGAATAATCACCATTTTCATTTTCTTGGTACCTTTTATCTTATTTGAATACATATTTCCCTCTTCCAGTAAGTTATTGTATTAAGTCAAATGATAGAAATTTATAAGAGAAAATGTAATATTCTTTCCCTATCACTCTTAAATCTTATCCTTTATATTAACTAATGCTAACAGTTTTTGTATTTTTCTATACATTTTTATGCATATAGGTGTGTATACTTATCCATTTTTTTTTTCTGTTGTTGATTTTGTTTTCATATAAACTTGTTTTCTTAACTTGACAATGTATGCTGGAATATCCCTCCAAGTCAACAATGTAGCTCTATCACCTTGTTTGTGATAGCTGTATAATTTATTATATAAATATTTCCTGTGTCTTAGTGTACTAGGCATTAAGGATATGGTGGCAGCAAGATCTAAATAATGTCAGCCTTCCTAGACTCCAGTAGGACAGGAACTTAGTTTGTTATTAACTAACAAATTTATTTATTGTCACAAATGTTGTCAGAAGAAAAATACAGGATGATAAGGAATATTGTGTTTTCTGAGAGGAGATAACAACTAAGCCTAAACCTAATGGATGAGTAAGAACAGCCAGGTGAAAGAGAAATGGAATGGGAAGACCCTTCCAAGCAGAGGAGGTAAACCAACTTAAATTCCCCAGAACTAGAGAACTTGAGTTCTCTAGCGTAAAGGAGAACCCCATAGTGTACAGGAGTTGACCTCTTAAGCCAAATTAAGGAGCAATGAACAAGAACAATAAGAAAACACTGGAAATATTTATGTAGGACAGTGACATTACACAACTTGTATTTTAGAAGAATTGGTCTGTACTGTATAAAACTGATTGGCTAAGAGTGGATGCAAGAGAAACAATCAAGTTAGGGATTCTGGACCCATAGGGTAAGGTAATAGGAGAAGTGAGGAAAGAAGAATTGGACTTGATAAAGTATGGAAGGCTTTATGTTTAATTGGATGAGCCAAGAGTAGTAGAAAGGATGGATTAAAAGATATTTCCCAGATTTCTCATATCAACAAGTTAGTGAATGGTAGTTCTGTTAACTAAAAAATAATATTCTCTAGCTCATAACCGGGAGTCAAGTTTCCAGGCAGGAATGGGTTTAATTTCAAACATGTTGAGTTTGAGTGCCTGCCAGATGCCCTAGTAGAGCTGTTTAATGGACAGCTGGGTAGATATGTCTGGAATTTATGGATATGAGTTGGAGATAAAAGTTTTCCTTCCTTTGGTTCCTTTGTTGATGATAAATTCCCAAAGTGGGTCAAATGGCCTTTAACACTTCCATGGTTCTCAGTGTTCATTACTATAATTTTTGTTTAAAAAAAATAAAATTCTCACTTACATTCCTACTAATCTATGACCATCCCATTTTATCTCATAATTACTATCATTGAATACTGTCATTAATATAGTTTATCTCTGAATAGGTGACTGAACACAAATTTGTTTTAATTTTTACTTCTTCAGTTTTTTATGGTAAACAAGGTACAAGGTATGTTTAATTAATTTTATTTCCTCTTGAGTGGGTTGACTATCCCTGTCCTTTGTGTAGACACCACACACCACTTGTTCTATCACCCATGCATTTGAGTTCATTCATTAAGTAACCACTTGTTGTATACTTGTCATCATGCATTACACAGTTACATAATGGTTTGGAGCTCTGACTAAAAATGTATGAGACACATTGTCTGCCTTCTGATCCAGAGAAACAAGAACTATAGGATTAAAATACTATGTGCTTAGTGCCATGAAAGAGATGTGTCCAGATGTTATCTTTAGGGACACCTGACCTAGACTGGGCAGAGAATGGGACAGAGAAGGAAACACCTGAGCTGAAAAGCAGTGGTAACTAAGCCAGGAAAGGGTGTGATATGGGGAATGTTGGGGATGTGTTGAGAGTGAGGTGGGTCAGGTAAGGTAATAATTTGTAAAATGGCAGAGAATGTATAGAGAACATTGCTCAGGTACTAAAATTATTTCAGTAAAGGTATGGAATTGAGTAGAAAGGCAGGGAAAGGCCAAAATAATACTAGAAAGATGAGCAGAGGTAAGACTACAAGGTTAGATGTGTGGTAAATCTGTATTTCCTCGATGTTTTCCTTGATATATCCAACGAGAAACCATTCTATTATCTACAGACACCACACTTAATGCCCCATGATCCAAATGAGTAATGAAAATCATAGAATGGAATTTGGCATAAGATATTACATGTGTAATATCTATTTTGACCCATGTGAATGGAGACATCAATGAAACAATGACTTTTTTGTTCATGTATAGATACAAAAAAAAATTCTATTCCATTTATGTCCCAAACTTTCTTCTTTCAAGTCTCAAGTCTCTCAGTAAAAGTGTTTAGTGATTTTTTTAATGTTTCAAGGTCAATTGCCTACAAAGTTTATAGTCTTACAGATTTCCAGGGGCTAATACAAATTTGAAAATATGAAGTTAATTTTGTAGAATGTTAAAGACTCTTTCATGCAATCAGAATATATAGAAATGAAAAATATAGAACTTGAAATAAATAGCAAATAACTGATAGTTTCTGAATCTCTTATTTTCAGACATTCCTTCATCTTCTTTGGGAAGTAAAAACCACACAAATTTTAGGTTGTAGTTATTAACTAGACAGTTTGTTTGTAAGATGCCAAATAGGCTGCTGGTGAATGAAAAAACAAAAACTGAAAAGCTAAACCAAAAAAAAAACAAAAAACAAAAAACAAAAAACAAAAAACTTCCTCAAACTCTGCACTCTGGCCCATACAGAAGGATTAGTTATTATTTCTTATGTAGCACGTTTGCTTAGATTGTGCTTAATTTTGTTCAGAACCTTCAATAATAGCAAAATTATCAATTTTAACTGGAACACATAGTTTATGAAGCTAAGTAGAGCAACAAAATAGCTAACATTTTAACAGAAAACTATATTTTAGGATCTTTGATGACATTAAATTGTCTTAAATTTGTAACATAAACCCAGGTACTTTAAACAAAAAGGTACATATCTATATACTGCAAGTCTTATTTTTTTGTGGGAATATGTTTGGTAACATTTGTTTAGTTCATAATCTCTGTCATCATATGTCTTCAAATAGAAATGAATTTGCTGTAAAATTCTGATTAATTTTTTGGTCTTCATATATGGTCTCTTTAAAAGTCTTTGGAGAAGCTTATTTTTACCTCAACCACCTTGACCGGTGGATATCCAATCCAATCCCATCCAAACTCTTAGTTTGAAACGTATAAATGAAGAATTACTTTCACTGTAAAAAGAGTCTAAAGACCTACAAAATATAATTACCTAATCAAAACAATGTAGCCTAAATAAATAAATATCAAGAAACAGTGTGAAAACCATTTATTCTTATGCCTAAAAGTAACCCATGCTACATCAGATGTGGAAAGACAGGAGTTTGAAGCCAATGGCATATACTAATAAATGCTGCAGCATTATGTTTACAGATGAATTGTAACCTTAATTTTAAGTCTATTATAACCATTCCAGTTTAATGAATCAATAGAATTCTCAGTAGAATTGACAAATTGATAAATACCAGTATTGGTGAATATTAGAATTCAACTCATGAATGTGTTTTCTAAGTGTCCTTTAACAAGTATTCTGAGTTCTTCCTATGTGTTAAGTACTCTTCTAGGTGCTGAAGATATAGAGGCAAACATGATCAACAAAAACCTTCCCATTAAGGAGACTATATTTTATTAAGGGAATAGGACCATAAGCAAATAAAGGAAATGATAAATAAATAAGCTTATTTCAAACTGGGATAAGTACCTTTTAGTAAATAAAGTAGTGCAATGAAATGGAAAGAATTTTATACAGAATGGCTTTCATAAGAAGTTAGCATTTACAATGAGTCTTGAAGATAAGCAAAAGCCAACAATGCCTATTATAAATCACAGTGGAAAGGTCAAGTAGATGAATGAATATGAATGTGGTGCTGAGGGGAACAAAACAGAGATACAAATTTTGGAGTCAGGAGTATATAAAGCTATTTAAATCCAAGGAAATATAATTATGTAAGAAGAAAATAAACAAGAGAATGGGGTTCTCAACCAATCCCTGGACACTACAATATTTTGTGGAGAATATTTTATGCAGTAAAAAGCCAAAGGGTCACAAAGAAAAGTTAGAAAGATATAAAGTCTCAAAGACTACAGAGGGGAACTTTCATCAACTGTGTTGCCTGTGATAGAAATTTGAATGAAAACAGATATGTTTCCATTGGATGAGACAGTAAAGAAGTTTAGTAATAATTAAGCTAATTTCAGTGAAGGAGGAAGAAAACCACATCAGAGTAGTTTGAGAACTAAATGGTAGAGATAGATGGATTTACTACTTAGTGTATAGAAAATATTTTCAAAGAGGGCTTTGATACAAAGATAAACCTGTTGGAATAATAGCTGAAGGAGGATATAAGTTTAAGAAAAAGCCCATTGATTATGTAGAAGAGAGACAAGATGAAATCCTTAAGCAAATAAGAGGCTATAGAATCTAATGTACAATGTAGAAAAGTTAATTTATGTATTATATGTAAAAGCTAATATATATATTATATAAGAGGATCAGGGATAACTCAATTAAAATATAGGGTGAAAAAGCATATGAATACAGAAAAGATTTGTATATTTGGTGGTGGAAAAATGAGGTATTATTTATATAATTGTTTTTCCTCAATGAATAAAAATTGAGATCCTAGGCTGAAAAAGACAGGAAAAAAAGTTTGGAGATTTAATCTTATTTTTTTTTTAATATTTTATTTATTTATTCATGAGAGACAGAGAGAGAGAGAGGCAGAGACACAGATAGAGGGAGGAGCAGGCTCCATGCAGGGAGCCTGATGTGAGGCTCTATCCCAGATCTCCAGGATCATGCCCTGGACTGAAGACAGTGCTAAACCTCTGAGCCACTGGGGCTGCTCAGAGATTTAATTTTAAATTGTTATCTTGGTGGGGGGAAAACAAATTTACTGGTGAAATGTAGAATAATGGTTATGTAGCAGTAAGTGTCCACTTGAAATCTGGGCTCAATAATTTAAAGAATTTAAGAATTTTGAGAATTTAAAGTGAGTTTTCTCTATCTGTATTCATGTATTGAGGTCCAGACATGGGACTATTAAACTTTGGGTTTAACTTGAGTTGTGCTTTTTTGGATATAATCAAAGGAAATAGAAGAAACTGGAGGGTATGTGTGTGTGTGTGTGTGTGTGAGAGAGAGAGAGAGAGAGAGAGAGAAATAGGTAAATCTAAAAAGTATGATTATCATGATGGATCACTGAGCTGTACTGAGTAAGGAAGTGAGGGCATTTTGAAGGGTCAAGATAGCAGAAAGAGTTGGGCCAATAGCTTGCAGATATTGATGAAATTGAAGTTGGATGACAAGAACTAAGGACCTGGAAAAATAGATGATAGTACTTAGAGAATGGAAATCAGAATGAAATAACAAAGAAAATTTAGTTAATTCATTACAAAAGAAGAGTGGTGACCATCTGACGCCAAGCCCAAAGACACACATATAAGAAAATAAACAATATGCAATCCTGGACACATTTAAATACTATCCCCAACAAGAAGCTAACAGATTAAGAAACACATAGCCTAATGAAACAAACAAATCTGGTAGGTTAACAAATTAAATTTTCATCACTCTATGATGATAAATCATTCTGAAACATAATTTTATAGATTATCTATCTTATGGCACAACTATCAAATGACAAAGGAAAAATATGTTTATGAAACTAAATTTGTAAGGATATTTTTCTCCTTAAACACTGAAGACTTTTTTCATAATTTAGAAAACATGTCATGACTCCTTGGACATGAATGAGTTAGAAGTCTTCTTTTTGTTCTAAAGGTATACTTTTTTTTTTTTTTTACAGATAACCAATCCATTTTTTTTTTACAGTATAAAGATGCTAAAAATATCAGTTCTATTTGTACAAGGAAATGTCAAATAAGTGAGTATTTTCACTCACTGTCTCTGAGATTTCTGGCTAATTGGCAATTGAGGTATAAACTCGTTTGCTATACTGTTATGAGTTTAGTGAATTCAGTCTGCATTTGTGAGTACAGAAAAGCCTACGTAAGATATGCCTAAAAACCAGGACTGAATATATGTACATTTTTACTATCTGGTACACTCTTTATAAGGAAGTAATAACAGAATGCCTAACTAAAAGGAGATCCACATACTAAAATTTATTTCTGTGTACAAATCACATAAGTAGAAGAAGGTAGAGCTTTCAAATTTCAAGTGATACAAAAATATTCTAATGTAGGACAAGAAATATCAACCATGATAAGATGATAAGGATTTGATTATTAACCACAGTGGCAAAGATGGTTTTATTCTTTGTTACCATGTAAGACATATTTATGTGTGCATGTATGTGCACATATATAAGATCACATATGGGTGGTATGGAGGAAGGCGGGTGTAGATAAGTGTTCTTATGACCCTTCTATTAATTTCTTTTTTTTTTTTAAGATTTTATTTATTTATTCATGAGAGACACAGGCAGAGGGAGAAGCAGGCCCCATGCAGGGAGCCTGATGTGGGACTCGATGCTGGGACTCCAGAACCACATCCTGGGCCAAAGGCAGGCATTAAACCGCTAAGCCACCCAGGGATCCCTCTTCCATTAATTTCTATGTGGCCTCCCTTCTCCAGGATTATTTGAGTATGGCCACTATCTGTGTTATGCTTAAAACTGAGATTTCTCTAGGAAGAAAGGAGGGAAACAGGATTCTGGTTTCAGTTAGAGATAGGATTTATTCTGAAGAGTACTATTGAAGCAGAAGGAGAAAAGTTTGTTGAAGATGTTTATAAGATAGTGGTTATAAAAATGGATTTTGGTTTCAACTTTTCTTCCTTTCTAATATTAGCATTTAAAACTATAATTTTCTACCTCTGTACTGATTTAATTATATCCTACATCTTTAATATGTTCTATTTTAATTTTATTTTATTCAAAATACTTTCCAATTTATCTTGGGATTTCTTTTTTACCTATGATTATTCAGAGTATGTTGTTTAATTTCTAAATATTTGGAGCTTTTCCAGATAACTTATGGTTATTGACTTCAGATTGAATTTCCTTACCATTATATAACATGCTCTAGAAAGTTTATTCTTTTGAGCTGTATTAGGACATATAGTTTAGCATATGGTCTATCTGGATAAATGTTTCATATACACATGAAAAGAATTCCACCGATGTTGAGTGTGATATTCTCTAAATGTCATTAGGCTAAGATAGTTGATGATACTACTTAAATTTTATGTATTTTTACTGATATTTTTGAATAGTAATTTTATCAATTAGTAAGAAACAGAGTTATAATATCATTAGATTATAGATGTGTTTATTTCTCCTATTAGTTTTACCAGATTTTGGTATATGGTTTTCAAAGCTCTTTGATTAGGTACATATCAATTTCAAGTTGTTATATCATCCTTATGGGATTGACCATTTTGTTATTAGAAAGTATCCCTCTGTATTTCTAGTAATATTCCTTAAAATGAATAAAATAGAAATGCAGTCATATGTGAATCCATAATAGCTTGCTTTCATTTGTTGGTCTATTTTCATTGGTTTATTTTTCTCTTGATTACGTGTCACATTTTCCTATTTCCTGGTATGTTTAGTAATATTTAATTGTATATTGAGCACTGTGGATAATATGTCGTAGATACTGCATGTCCTATTATCTTCCTTTGAAGAGTGTTTCTAGCAGGCAATTAAGTTAAAAGTAGATCGTCATGCACATATGAAAGACTGGTTTTATATGAGTAAAGATTAGTTTCATATGGACCGTTTCATATAGAAAGATGGCTTGTTTTGATTTTGCTATTAGTCTGAAGAATATTTTTAGTCCTGGGCTGATAACTTTTCCTTTAAGGCTTAACTGTCCTGAGGCTTTAATGGAATGCTCAAACCTCTTATAAAGCTCTTCTAACATAACAAGATTTAAACCTTTGTTGTGGATATCAGCTAAAATAGCTGCTAAATTTTTTCAGTTTTACAAATGTTGGCTGTTGCTGGGCCTTTGGGGTGTATGCAATTTAAAGGTTGAGTCAATGTTTAAAATTTCAAGAACTTCCCCTCTATGCCTATCACCCTTCTGGCACTTTTCTCTTCAATTTCCAGCTGTACTATCAGCCCTGAAGGCTATCCTCTGAGATTTTGAACCAATAAGACTTTGGCTCTGTGTTTGAGTTCAGACCTCCCCAGCCACACAGGGAAATGCCCCAGCAGGGAAGAACAAACATATAAACAGAGATCTGCATTCTATGTAATTCTCTCCTTTCTATATTGTATCACTTCTACTTCTGGTTTGCCTTTAGGCATTCCCTAGTGCCTTGCAATGGTTGGTGTTTTCAAATGTTTGGTTCAGGGTTTATAGTTGTTCGTAGTGGGAGGATTAGGCTGATACAAACCATTTCTCCCTTATTGGAGCCAAAACTAGGGTCAAATGGACTCTGGAATAGCTCAAACTGGTTACTTGAATTGACTAGATGTTTATTTACTAGCAAATGTTCCAGGTATTGGAAAGGATAAATATGACCAAGCCCTAGTGTTAGTCTAGCCGGAAGGATAGGCTCTCTAACATTAGGAAGAACAGACTCCCTCAAATGTCCGTGATCAGCAAGAGAAGTGCTCAGAGAGAACTAGTTCCAAGTGCTACGCTAGCACAATTCAGGGAGCCAGGAATTCTATTTGGTCAGATTTTCCCAGAGGAAATAATGGTTGGATTAGATCTTGAAAAATGCATCAGAGGTTTACCACATCAGGAATGATCTGAAAGTTATGAGGAAGGAAATTTTAGACAAAGCTAATCTACAACTGAAGAAGTACAAAACTAGATGGTTTATTTTGGAAAAGGCAGATGAATATGAGCAGAAGATTGCAAAGGTGTGATGAGGCCAGATTGTGAAACGTGTAATAGTAATCACAACAATGAAAAACTACTATTAACTGAAAACTAATTATGCAAGTACTCAGGATAAGCAGTTAGCATATGTTTTCTCTATTGATTAGAACTACAACCCTCTGCAGTAGGTACTACTAGAATCCCCCATTTTTCAGATGAAGATATTGAGGTTTAGAGAGATTGAGTAATTTGCACAAGACTACTCTGTTGCTAAATGCAGAGTGGTGACTCCAACTCACTGTCTTTGATCTCATACCCTATACAATTACTCCTCTAAAGAATTTCAAAGTGATCTCGTAAGTAAATAGGAAAACCTGAATGATTTAAAAGAGGTCAATGTCTTTATTAGATCTGAATTTTAGAAAATTTAGCTTTATGGAAATATGGGAAATTACAGAGAAAGGAGATTAAAAGATCAGTTACAACAACATGGATGGATCCAGAAGGTATTGTGCTAAATGAAATAAGTCAGACAAAGACAAATACCATAGGATTTCTCTTACCTGTGGATTTTATTTTATTTTATTTTTAAGTTTTTATTTATTTATTCATGATAGACATAGAGAGAGAGAGAGAGAGAGAGAGAGAGGCAGAGACACAGGCAGAGGGAGAAGCAGGCTTCATGCCAGGAGCCCAACGTGGGACTTGATCCTGGGACTCCAGGATCACGCCCTGGGCCAAAGGCAGGCGCTAAACTGTTGAGCCACCCAGGGATCCCCTTACCTGTGGATTTTAAAAAAAACAAACACAAATGAATTAACAAACAAAAGCAGAAACAGACCCATTAATACAAAGAACAAACTGATGGTTGCTGGGGGTGATGGGTGAAATGGGTGAAAAGGAGTGGGAGATACAGGCTTCCAGTTATGGAATGACTAAGTTATGGGAATGAAAGGCACAGGATAGGGACCAGAATCAACAGCACTGGAATAGCATTGCCCGGTCACAGACGGTAGCCACACTAGTGGGGAGCCTAGCACAGGTGTAGAGTTGTTGAATCACTGTGTTGTATACCTGAAACTAATGTAACATCATGTGGCAGCTATACTTAAAAAAAAGAAAAGTTGCTAAATTCCACATGTAACACTTTGTAAAGGTATTCAGAGTACCCAGCATTCCACTACTATTCCATGAGTTCAAACTTTTCATGGGTTTATCATTTTTAAAGAGACAAAAGGTTCAAGAAGGTGGCAGATTAGGCCAGACAATTCATATGTTCTCAAATTTAACACCATCACACAATAATTTAGAGTCTGATTGCCATTGTCCCTCCTTCTCCTCCCCATACCATTTTGTAAAACACTGCCTAATATATAATAGGGAACATTCTGATTAACCTCAGTGACCAATGATAGTTTCTGCATTCCTAGCCAGTTTCAGATTAAAGTTTGTTCTGATAACTGCTTCCTCCATCATCTTTAGTGATCATACATAAAAGATACAATTAGAGGCAGGCTAAATGCCAATCACTACCAATGGAGGGGTTTGCTATAAAGACTTCATGATTCTATTTTTAGACAGCATTGACACAGACTCTCAGCCTTTTACACAATAGGAATAGAATTCAAAATGCCAAATAAAACATTTCAAAAATAATGTTTTAAGTCATAAACCTAGTTTGAGTCTACTTCTAGTTTGTCCCTACTTCGGTTCAAATACCTGTAAAATGCATAGGGCATTTTATGTTGGGGGCATTACTTTATTTAGTAAGTTCCCTCTTTGAATTATTCCTTTCAAAAATTTTTCTGAGTAACTGGTGTTTGCAGTT